>NC_086321.1:309029665-309267165 GCF_036172605.1 Pelobates fuscus
TCTCTGCTGTAAGGACAGCACCCCAAAAAGCCCTTTTTAGGGCTAGAACATCAGTCTGCTTTTTTTTTGTGTAATGTAATTGCAGTTGCCTGCCTGCCAGCTTCTGTGTCAGTGGATACTGTGCCCATTTGCCCAGTGCCACCACTCATATCTGGTGTCACAATAGCTTAAGCTTGACATTTAAAAATAAAAATAAAATTTTCACTGTAATAAATTGAATAGCAGTTAGTTGTCTGCCAGCTTCTGTGTCCACTTGCCCAGTGCCACGACTCATATCTTGTGTCACAATAGCTTAAGCTTGACATTTAAAAATAAAAAATAGATTGAATAGCAGTTAGTTGTCTGCAAGTGTCTGGGTGTCAGGCCTTCAGCGTGTGCTCTGCCAACCTCCGCAAGTGTAATTTGCCACTCATATCTGGTGTCTCTATAGCGTGCCTTTACAAAGAAACATTTTTTTTCAGTGTAAGCTAATAGCAGTCAGTGTCCTTAAAGCGGGTGTCAGGCCTTAAGTGTGTGCTCTGCCAACCTCAGCAAGTGTACTTTGCCACTCATATCTGGTGTCTCTATACCGTGCTTTTACAAAGAAAAAAAAGTTTTTCAGTGTAAGCTAATAGCAGTCAGTGTCCTTAAAGCGTGTGTTTCAGGCCTTCCTTCAGCGTGTGCCCTGCAGACCCCTGCCAGTGTACTTTGACAGTTGCCACTCATATCTGGTGTCTCTGTAGCATGCTTTTACAAAGAAAAAAAAGGTTTTCAGTGTAAGCTAATAGCAGTCAGTGTCCTTAAAGCGGGTGTTTCAGGCCTTCCTTCAGCGTGTGCCCTGCAGATCCCTGCCAGTGTACTTTGACAGTTGCCACTCATATCTGGTGTCTGTATAGCGTGCTTTTACAAAGAAAAAAAGGTTTTCAGTGTAAGCTAATAGCAGTCAGTGTCCTTAAAGCGGGTGTCAGGCCTTCAGCATGTGCTCTGCCAACCTCAGCAAGTGTACTTTGCCACTCATATCTGGTGTCTCTATAGCGTGCTTTTACAAAGAAAAAAAGGTTTTCAGTGTAAGCTAATAGCAGTCAGTGTTCTTAAAACGAATGTCAGGCCTTCAGCGTGTGCTCTGCAGAACTGTGCCAGTGCACATTGCCACTCATATCTGGTGTCTCTGTAGCGTGCATTTAAAACCCCAAAACTTTTTTCACTGTTATAGATTGAATAGCAGTTAGTTGTCTTCAAGCGGGTGTGTCAGGCCTACAGCGTGTACTCTGTCAAGGACATGTTTGAGCGTAAGAAGCCAATGTCAAAGTCACCCCCTTGCCCAGAGTCTGACAGCTGGCTTGTCCGAACTATTAGCCCCCCAGCTTTTACCATACAAGCTGGTGGAGTTTGAGGCATTCCAAAAATTGTAGCTATTGGGACACCGCAGTGGAAGGTACCCGGACGAAATTTCTTTTCACTCGATTGTGCAAAAGGAAGTAATGGCATGTCTGGCACACAGTGTTGGGGCAAGGGTCCATCTGACCACTGATACCTGGTGTGCAAAGCATGGTCAGGGCAGGTATATCACCTACACTGCGCATTGGGTAAACCTGCTGACGGCTGCCAAGCATGGAATTCATGGCTCTGCAGAGGAGTTGGTGACACCGCCACGACTTGCAGGCAGGCCTGCTGCCACCTCCTCTACTCCTCCTACTCCATCCTCTTCCATAACCTCCTTGGCTGAGTCCTCTTCTGCTGCTGCGTCTTGCTCCACATCAACGGCACCCCCCCAGCTCCCCAGGTACTATTCCACATCCCGGATACGGCAGTGTCACGCCGTCTTGGGTTTGACTTGCTTGAAAGCAGAGAGTCACACCGGACAAGCACTCCTGTCTGCCCTGAACGCACAGGTGGAAAAGTGGCTGACTCCGCAGCAACTGGATATCGGCAAAGTGGTTTGTGACAACGGAAAAAATTGGTTGGCGGCATTGAAGTTGGGCAAGTTGACACATGTGCCGTGCATGGCACATGTGTGTAATATGATCGTACAACGCTTTGTGCATAAATACACAGTCTTACAGGACGTCCTGAAGCAGGCCAGGAAGGTGTGTGGCCATTTCAGGCGTTCCTACACGGCCATGGCGCACTTTGCCGATATCCAGCGGTGAAACAACATGCCAGTGAGGCGCTTGATTTGCCACAGCCCGACACGTTGGAATTCAACACTCCTACTGTTCGACCGCCTGCTCCAACAAGAAAAAGCCGTTAATGAATATTTGTATGACCGGGGTGCTAGGACAGCCTCTGGGGAGCTGGGAATTTTTTTGCCACGTTACTGGACGCTCATGCGCAATGCCTGTAGGCTCATGCGTCCTTTTGAGGAGGTGACAAACCTAGTCAGTCGCACCGAAGGCACCATCAGCGACATCATGCCATTTGTTTTCTTCCTGGAGCGTGCCCTGCGAAGAGTGCTGGATCAGGCCGTAGATAAGCGTGAAGAGGAAGAGGAAGAGTTGTGGTCACCATCACCACCAGAAACAGCCTTATCAGCATCGCTTGCTGGACCTGCACAACGCTGGAAGAGGATTGTGAGGAAGAGGAGTCAGAGGAGGAATGTGGCTTTGAGGAGGAGGAGGAAGACCAACCACAACAGGCAACCCAAGGTGCTCGTTGTCACCTATCTGGTACCCGTGGTGTTGTACGTGGCTGGGGGGAAGAACATACCTTCATTGAGATCACTGAGGAGGAGGAACGGGAAATGAGTAGCTCGGCATCCAACCTTGTGCAAATGGGGTCTTTCATGCTGTCGTGCCTGTTGAGGGACCCTCGTATAAAAAGGCTGAAGGAGAACGACCTGTACTGGGTGTCCACGCTACTAGACCCCCGGTATAAGCAGAAAGTGGCGGAAATGTTACCGAATTACAACAAGTCGGAAAGGATGCAGCATTTGCAAAATAAATTAAAAAAGTATGCTTTACACAGCGTATAAGGGTGATGTCACAGCACAACGGAAATCTAACAGGGGAAGAGGTGAAAGTCATTCTCCTCCTCCCACGACCACGCCGGCAAGGACAGGATGCTTTAAAGACGTGTTGTTGATGGAGGACATGCAGAGCTTTTTAAGTCCTACGCATCGCCACAGCCCTTCGGGATCCACCCTCAGAGAACGACTCGACCGACAGGTAGCAGACTACCTCGCCTTAACTGCAGATATCGACACTCTGAGGAGCGATGAACCCCTTGACTACTGGGTGTGCAGGCTTGACCTGTGGCCTGAGCTATCCCAATTTGCGATAGAACTTCTGGCCTGCCCCGCTTCAAGTGTCCTGTCAGAAAGGACCTTCAGTGCAGCAGGAGGTATTGTCACTGAGAAGAGAAGTCGCCTAGGTCAAAAAAGTCTAGATTACCTCACCTTTATTAAGATGAATGAGGGATGGATCCCGAAGGGACTGACACTCGGCAATACATTCGACTAAAAAAGGCCTGATGAGATGAGCTGCCTTGGGCTAAAAATGGTCCACACGCTGCTGTATTTTAGCTCTGAATGCCGGTTGACTTGCGTGACTTATCCGCCACCAACTAGGGTTCAAGCCGCAATGTTTTAGGGCACTTTCTGCCTGGGAAACAAACATCAATTTTTATGTCCCCTGCTACAATAACTACATTTTTCAGGCTTGTGTACATGCCTAATTTTTCGGCCCTCTGGTGCTGCACTGTGGCTTCAAAAAACAAACCAAAAAAAAAAGCCACATAGTGACCCTATGTAGGAGGAACAGTCCCTATTCTGCTCTGTGTCAGTGTGTATCAGGGATTTGACAATCTTTATTTATATTCAAAAATTACAATTCCAGGAAAAAAATAACAAACATTTACAAGAACATGTTATTTGGTATCGGACAATAATAATTTCCTTCAGAAACAGCTTTCTCATGATAGGATACACCGATATTGCCTTATGCTGACTTTGTTTCATATATAATCTATACAATACACATAAAGATGCGTGTGTACAGAACTGTAAGTCATTAATATATCCATAAAGGACATTTGGAACAAAACTAAGTAAAATATGACCGATGTATTCAAATTTAGTCAATTGAAAGAATGACAAATATGTATATGTTAAAAGCAGTTTTAGTTCTAAATTTAGACCTCCACTCCAAACACTAAGCCAATTAAGATAGAAATGTTCAAATTGTACATAAAGTTGTTTTACAACTAAAGGCAGTATTTAAATTTACCAGTTTAGTCAACATAAGTTGTGAGCAGTCCTTGTATCATGAGCAATATTTTCCTAGCATGGTAGACAAAGTGGATGGACTGATCAAAAAAAAAAAAATCCTATTAAACAATGCAAAACCTGTACCAGCACGGAGTACTGATATAGGCTGAACATAGATAAAACAAACAAAAAAAATGACAAGGTTACTCACACATAAGTCTTCATATCCCAATAAAAATGGGAAATGTTTGAAGTTAATTTGAAAACACACTAATAATCAGCCCATTATCGAACTAGTTTCATACATTTTAACATACCGTATATACTCGAGTATAAGCCGACCCGAATATAAGCCGAGGCCCCTAATTTTATCCCAAAAAACTGGGAAAACTTATTGACTCGAGTATAAGACTAGGGTGGGAAATGCAGCAGCTACTGGTAAATTTCTAAATAAAATTAGATCCTAAAAAAAATATATTAATTGAATATTTATTTACAGTGTGTGTATAATGAATGCAGTGTGTGCATATGTGTGTGTGTATGAGTGCAGCGTGTGTGTATGAGTGCAGCGTGTGTGTATGAGTGCAGTGTGTGTGTGCATGAATGCAGAGTGTGTGTGTGTGCATGAATGCAGTGTGTGTGTGTGTGAATGCAGTGTGTGAATGCAGTGTGTGCAGGGCCGGTGCAAGGATATTTGCCGCCGTAGGCAAAAATAAATTTTTGCCGCCCCCTCCCCCCCCCATATGTCCTGACTTCCCCTCCTCCTCCCTCAGTGGTCCTTACCTCCCCACCCCCGTGTTCCTTCACCCCCCCAGTGGTCCTTACCCTCCCCTCCCATAGTGGTCCTTATCCCACCCCCTCCCTCTCATAGTGGTCCTTATCCCCCTTCTCCCTCCCATAGTGGTCCTTATCCCCCTTCTCCCTCCCATAGTGTTCCTTATCCCCCCCATCCCTCCCATAGTGGTCCATATACCCCCCCTCCCTCCCATAGTGGTCCATATACCCCCCCTCCCTCCCATAGTGGTCCTTATACCCCCCCTCCCTCCCATAGTGGTCCTTATCCCACCCCCTCCCTCCAATAGTGGTCCTTATACCCCCCCTCCCTCCAATAGTGGTCCTTATCCCCCCCTCCCTCCCATAGTGGTCCTTATCCCCCCCTCCCTCCCATAGTGGTCCTTATCCCCCCCTCCCTCCCATAGTGGTCCTTATCCCCCCTCCCTCCCATAGTGGTCCTTATCCCCCGCCTCCCTCCCATAGTGGTCCTTATCCCCCCCTCCCTCCCATAGTGGTCCTTATACCCCCCCTCCCTCCCATAGCGGTCCTTAACCCACCCCCACCCTCCCATAGTGGTCCTTATACCCCCCCCCTCCCATAGTGGTCCTTATACCCCTTTTTTTGTTATTATTAATTTTTTTTTTTATTCTTATTATTTTTTTATTCTTATTTCTTATTTTATTTATATATATTTTTTTTCGTCCCCCCTCCCTGCTTGATATATGGCAGGGAGGGGGGCTCTCCTTCCCTGGTGGTCCAGTGGCAGTTCAGTGGGGGGGAGAGGGGGGCTGGCAGAGCTGTAACTTACCTGTTCTGCAGCTCCTGTCAGCTCTCTCCTCCTCTGCGCCGTCCGTTCTGCTCTTCTGTCAGCTTACACTGTAAGTCTCGCGAGAGCCGCGGCTCTCGCGAGATTTACACTGGGAGCTGACCGAGGTGCTGACCGGACGGCGCAGAGGAGGAGAGAGCTGACAGGAGCTGCAGAACAGGTAAGTTACAGCTCTGCCAGCCCCCCTCTCTCCCCAGTCTGTATTATGGCAATGCAAATTGCCATAATACAGACCTTGACTCGAGTATAAGCCGAGTTGGGGTTTTTCAGCCCAAAAAATGGGCTGAAAAACTCTGCTTATACTCGAGTATATACGGTAAGTGAATCTTTATGTACAGCTGTATCTGAATTTATACTGAGCCAATTTACAATATAAACATATTTACAGCTACCAGAAACTGCCATAGGTGGAAGGCATGCAAGTCTCTCTGGCAGTGGAGGGATTATGCAGACATTTTCGTTAAATACAACGTTTATGTATTTTGCGCTTTAGAGAGGTTATTCACAATTTGTAATTTTCCCATCAAAACAAAAAATATTGCCAAAGCAGATACAATCCAAGCAATGCTGACACATCATTCTTAAAAAAATAAAAAAAGGAAATAACAAAATTGCTCCTTTTAACAGAACATTTGTGCTAATGCACATCATAGAAACAACTTGAGCCTCTTTAAAGCCACAAACTTAAGACAAAAAAATACGTATACACAATGTGTAAGGGTTTGAAAGAAAATTCTGAATCCTTACAGGTTTACTTTATCGTTTGTTTGATTTTTGTGACAAATTTATAAACTACAAGCAGCGTGAAAACTATAAAAACTCAAGTGGCCATGCTGATCAAATTAAATAGTATGCTTTACACAGCGTATCAGGGTGATGTCACAGCACAACAGGAATCTAACAGGGGAAGAGGTGAAAGTCATCCTCCTCCTCCCACGACCACGCCATATCTGCCAAGTGACCCTATGTAGGGGGAACAGTCTCTATTCTGCTCTGTGTCAGTGTGTATCATGGATCCTTAGGACAGGTGTCAATCTATATCTGCCAAGTGACCCTTTGTAGGAGGAACAGTCCCTATTCTGCTCTGTGTCAGTGTGTATCAGGGATCCTTAGGATAGGTGTCAATCCATATCTGCCAAGTGACCTTATGTAGGGGGAACATTCCCTATTCTGCTCTGTGTGAGGAGGAGGAACAGGAAATGAGTAGCTCGGCATCCAACCTTGTGCAAATGGGATCTTTCATGCTGTCGTGCCTGTTGAGGGACCCTCGTATAAAAAGGCTGAAGGAGAACGACCTGTACTGGGTGTCCACGCTACTAGACCCCCGGTATAAGCAGACAGTGGCAGAAATGTTACCGAATTACAAGTCGGAAAGGATGCAGCATTTGCAAAATAAATTAAAAAGTATGCTTTACACAGCGTATAAGGGTGATGTCACAGCACAACGGGAATCTAACAGGGGAAGAGGTGAAAGTCATCCTCCTCCTTCCACGACCACGCCATATCTGACAAGTGACCCTATGTAGGGGGAACAGTCCCTATTCTGCTCTGTGTCAGTGTGAATCAGGGATCCTTAGGATAGGTGTCAATCCATATCTGCCAAGTGACCCAATGTAGGGGAAACAGTCCCTATTCTGCTCTGTGTCAGTGTGTATCAGGAATCCTTAGGATAGGTGTCAATCCATATCTGCCAAGTGACCCTATGTAGGGGGAACAGTCCCTATTCTGCTCTGTGTCAGTGTGTATCAGGGATCCTTAGGATAGGTGTCAATCCATATCTGCCAAGTGACCCTATGTAGGGGGAACAGTCCCTATTCTGCTCTGTGTGAGGAGGAGGAATGGGAAATGAGTAGCTCGGCATCCAACCGTGCAAATGGGGTATTTCATGCTGTCGTGCCTGTTGAGGACCCTCGTATAAAAAGGCTGAAGGAGAACGACCTGTACTGGATGTCCACGCTACTAGACCCCCGGTATAAAAGTTTTTTTTTTTTTTTGTTGTTTTTTTACCTCAGGTGGGGGCCCACACCAAGGTTAAGGTATTTTTTTTTTATATTGTTTACAAAGCTTTATTATGGTTTTGCATTAGGTCGCTGGCGTATGTGGCTTTTTATACACACTTATACTGTAACAGTATTCATTTATATCATTTTTGTATTTATATTTGACACAGACTGATACAGCGCACCCACACGCCAAGCTACAACAAGCTGCTTCTTTTTGCGATACTGCTGCATTTTCCTGACGTGAGGGGCTCTGTTAGTAGTTTCTGTCTCATCTATCTCCCTGGCAGCGATCCTTAGCTGCAAGTATTATATTGTTGACAATATTACCTAGTGTATTTGGGGTGCATTTCAATACTGGTCACTCAGTCTGCATTGTGTGAGAACGCTAGAGTTTAAATTATTAATTTTATTTATTATTAAATACCGTATATGTTTCTTGAGCAACACTGTCATTGGTCATATACATAAGCAATATCATTAAGGAGCGCACATACTAGGTTAGATTATATTTGGAATTTTTTGTCTAAGTCGTTTTCATATGTATGTGGCAGCCCACATTAATTTGCAACTAATCACTATAGTTACCAATAAATTACTTTCATAGCCCAGTAATAGTGACTGATTGGTCTCCAGGCTGTTGACCATCCTAGGAGCCAAACACTGTGTCAATGGTCAGCTTGCTAACCAGACTTCTAAAAAATAAAAAAAGCCTACAGAGATCCAATATGATCCACATAATACTATGTTAGTAGTCTGATCAGGTTAAAACCTCTGCTGTAACTCACTGCATGTCGGGTGGAGGCATAAGGGAGGTTTTAAACATGTTCTCAATGTTTAGAAGACATGGTCCAACCCAGGGCATGTCTTTTAAACATTAAGAAAGTGTTTAAATACTGCCTAGATAAAGTCCACGTGGACATGACTTTTTACTACCTGCGCTCTTTCCCAAATCCCTATGTATATTTAAACAAAACAAACATATTAACCCTTAATAGGGAACACATGGGATGGGCAGTAGTATTGCAACATAGCTGTGTGATACAAAAGTGAATAAAAAAAAAAAAAAACAATTCTTGCGCTCAAACTCCTATTACTCCTGGGTGGCAGCAACGACCAAAGTACACATCAGTCCAAATACATACAGTAAAAACCAAAGAAAAAAGTTGGAGGTAACTAAAAAAAAATCTCCCTTTGTTTAAATATACATAGGGACAGGGGCGGACTGAGAACCCTCAGGGCCCCCGGGCAAAATAAATCAAGGGCCCCTTTACAGGCCCCACCCATACTCCGCAGCAAGCGCCACCCATGTCCCGCCTACATGCACCGCCTCCAGCCACACCCTACACAATCTTTAGACAAAAGGAACAAAAGTGCAATAATCCCTTCGAGGCCCCAGTAGAGATTACAATTGAGGGCTAATGGGCCATAGAAGGGGGTCTTTCTAGCAGAGGCTCTCTCAGTGTCCTTTAGAGAGTGTGTTAGAAAGGCCCTATTAGAGACTACAATGGAGTCTTATAGGCTTGGAAGGGGGTCTTTCTAACAGAGGCCATCTCAGTGTCCCTGCTGGAAACAGTCGCCTCCAGGCCCCAGTAGAGATTACAATTGAGGGCTAATGGGCCATGGAGGGGGGGAGCATTCTAGCAGAGGCTATCTCAGTGTCCTTTAGAGGGTGTGTTAGAAAGAATTTCCTCCAGGTCCCATTAGAGACTACAATGGAGTCTAATGGGGCCTGGAGGGGGGTCTCTCCAACACTCTGGTTCCTATTCACAATATAGCAACACAACATAGCTCGCTGATGCCTAGGCCAAGTTGGCTCCTCTTACCTTAATTACTGTTGCTGGCTGGCAGTCTGTGGGCTTGCTGGAAGGCTGTGGGCTTACTGGCTGCGGCTGGCAGGCTGTGGGCTTGCTGGCAGGCTGTGGGCTTGCTGGCTGCGGCTGGCAGGCTGTTGTCTACTGCCGGCAGGCTGTGGGCTTGCTGGCTGCGGCTGGCAGGCTGTTGGCTTGCTGGCTGCGGCCGGCAGGCTGTGGCTTGCTGGCTGCGGCTGGCAGGCTGTGGCTTGCTGGTTGGCAGGCTGTGGCTTGCTGGTTGGCAGGCTGTGGCTTGCTGGCTGCGGTTGGCAGGCTGTGGGCTTGCTGGCTGTAAGCCTAACTGGTGGCCTGTGGGCTGGCTGGCCGGCCTATGGGCCGGCTGGCTTGCTGGCTACTGGGGCACTTCTAGATTATTTAAAGAAATAATCCATGCACAATAACCACTACTGCTCTGTGTAGTCGTTATGGTGCCAGGAGGGCCGGGTCCCCCCTTTCAGAGTAAGTAGTCAAACCGTTTAAGAACAGTTTGACAACTTACCTGGGGTCTGCTGGGATATGAGGCTGTAGTAGGGTATAGGAGCAGTGGTGCAATGTGTAAGGGGTGCAGTGTGTGTGAAAGGTTCAGTGTGTGTGAGGGGGTGTTTCTGTTTCCTGTACCCGGCCGGACTGACAGGAAGGTGCACACTGAGTGTGCACCTTCCTATCACTCCGGCCGGGCACCGCGGACCGCACAGCAGCTCGGCCACGCTACGGGGAGGGGAGGTGAGAAGCTGCAGCCGCCTGAGGCTCTTAAGAGAGCGCTCAGGCGGCTGCAGCATTTAAAGGGGCGGCGGCCCCCCTGATGGCGGGCCCCCCTCCCGGCCGGGCCCTCGGACCATGTCCGAAGTGCCCGACCGGTCAGTCCGCCCCTGCATAGGGATTTGGAAAAGAGCGCAGGTAACTATTTGTTTTTTTACCTTATTTGGGCTGATGTGTACTATGGTCGTTGCTGCTGCCCAGGAGTAATGGTAGTTTGAGCGCAGGACTTGTTTTTTTTTTAATAATTTACTATTGCACTATTAAAATGAAAAAAAAGTTAGAAAAAACATGCTGCAAAAACAAAAAACAAAAAAAATAAAAAATATTTTAAATGAGCCCTGCGAGGGCTTTGTACCAAAACAGGTTTCAAGGTGAAAAAAGCCTTTATAAATGCTTTCACATGCTTTGAATTTTCAGTCAGTTTCAGTCCGTAAGCCAACCAATCAGAGAGCTCTTACGTGCAACGCTCATCTCACACAATTTTTTTCTACAAGTATAAGGTTTATTGTCCTCCCTCACTATTATAAGGGTGAAGGGAATAGGTAGAATTTGTTGTGTGTGAGTTGGTGGGATGACTAAGAGTTTGGGAATTCCTAGCCATCAGTAGGGGGGGACGAAGGAATGGGAAACCCAAAACGTTGGGGAGAGGTTGACAATGTCATTGTCAGCTTAAAGTCCTAGGATAGGGGAAAGGCAACCCCCGCACCCTTCTTTATTTTTATATAGCACCACCCAAGGTTGTGGACTTGGGTGGACATTTCAGTTTCCTCCCCAGTTATTATATTAGAAGCACCCATCCACCATCGATGGGTGAGGGCATTAGGGATGTTTCAGATATCTATTATACTAAGGTGGAGGTCCCCCATAGGCATTTTAAATAATTCTTAAACTTATATTAACCCTTGCATTTCTTAACCTTTAAAGACATTTGGAGCTCTGTTAAATCTGTACATTGTTATACACTGTGAACTAGATTTTGCAGTCCCAAATGTCCCCCATATTGCATGCAGTTAATGACGTTGCCACATTTAGTATGGGGTTATCTTTAGTGAATAACCCTGTTAGTGTTGTTTTAAAAATAAATTTTCTTATACACTGTTGCATAAGCCTCTACTTTTACCAGTGACGCTGACTAAATTTTAACCTCTACTTTTACCAGTGACGCTGACTAAATTTTAACCTCTACTTTTACCAGTGACGCTGACTAAATTTTAACCTCTTACACTGGGCACCAGAAAAAAGCAAAATACTGAGCTTATTAATTTGAGAGTTTCAAAGCACTTGGAGCACCATATGAAAATGTACAAGTACGCACATTTTATCTTTACAGTTTATATGGTCAAAAGATTGATTGAAGTATAATATATTCATTATTAAAATATATACCTTTTGCATGTAACTCCACTATTCTATGTTTCACACATTATTTGTATGCACACAGTTTAACAAGACATGTTTCTCTATCAAAGAATTACGTACCAGAAGAGTTGATTTTAACATCAAAGGAGGTACTTGATAATCCTAATGAAGTTGGATCATGTCTATTGAAAAATAGGTTTTCATCATCGACTCCTAGAAGTAAGTCAGTTGTCAATTTTTCGGACAATAAATTATCATCAAATAAATTGTCTAGCAAAACTGCATTACTTGCGGAATTTCTTATACTTGTGGCTGAAGAACTGGAGTCCAACGCTACTGATGCCGAGTTAAGTCCAAGCAAATCTGCTTCATCATCAACTGGATGATTTGAAGGTTCTGTTGACCAGGAGTTTGTATCTTCCTCAATCCAAACATCTTTAACATCTGAATCTCTTGTATTGACATACGTTCCTACGTCTGTAGATTCTTCTGAAATGTGCTCTGGAGAAAACGTGTAAAGCTCTTCATCTGATGGTTCACTTTTTGTGTCACTTGTGTCTTCATTGACACAATCTCTAGGTGGATATTCCTGAACTCCACAATCTATTTCTTTCCTTTCTATTTGATCTGTAAGGAAAAAAAAATAAAAAATAATAATACACACACACACACGTGTGTATATATATATATATATATATATATATATATATATATATATAAAAATAATAATATATATATATGATTCTGTGTCATTCTGGAATTTGTACATTACCCAACATAATTAGACTTTTATGGTATAGGGTAACATTACTATAATCATTTGTTTGAAAAATACCCTATACACAGTATATAGATATCTACATGCAGCAAAAGTAAAACAAGTGAAGAGGCTTTTGTGGAACAATCTAAAAAAGGAATGTTAATGGGACACTGAGCATCAAAACAATTTTTGCTTAATGGAATGCTTTTTTTGTGTACAGATCATGGTCCTGTAGTCCAATTGCTCAATTATCTGCCACTTAGTAAGCTTTGTTGACCTAGTCACACCTCCCCCAACATTTCTTATAAAGAGAGATCAAATGTTTAAAAGTCCTTTATTACACAGACTATAATTTATATTTATATATATATTTTTTTTATCTTCTGCTCTGATAAAAGCCTGATATAATAAAGTTAAGTTAATAGAGCACGAAATAAGAAAGGTCATCTTACTGAAAATGAAACCACTTTTTCATGCAGGCCGTGTAAGTCACTATCAGGGGAGGTGTAGCTATAGATAAATAAAACAGAAATAAAATATTTACCTCCTATATGGTCGATACCCAAGCACTAAAGCTTCAGGGGCATGATCTACACTAAAACAGCTTCATTAAGCTAAACTTGTTTTTGTGCTTAGAGTACCCATTTAACCCCTTAGTGACCAGACTACTTTTCATTTTTCTTACTGTTTTGGACCAGGGCTGTTTTTACATTTCTGCGGTGTTTGTGTTTAGCTGTAATTTTCCTCTTACTCATTTACTGTACACACCCATATTATATACATTTTTTTCTCGCCATTAAATGTTTTTTCTAAATATACCATTACTATCATCATATATAATTTACTATCAAACAAAAATTATAAAATATGTTGAAAAGAATGTTTAAAAAAATAAAAAATGTTTTGAACTTTGACCCCCAAAATCTGTTACGCATCTACAACCGCCAAAATGCTAAATAGTTTTCTAAATTTTGTCCTGAGTTTAGAAATACCCAATGTGAACACATTCTTATCTTTTTTTGGAACGCTATAGGGCAGAGGTAGGCAACCTACGGCACTAGTGCCGTGCACGGCACTCGAGGTGTCTTTGCACGGCACTCAAGGCTGCTAGAGCCAAACAGGCTCTGGCCTATCAGGAGTCCCAGTAAAACTTCAAATATCTGCTAATACGAAAAGATGGTGAAGGACAATCCTCAATTTAAACATTTCAGCACATAGAGGAAATGATCTCAGATCACTTCCTCCAAGCACTTGTGAATGGGAATCCACAACGTAGTATAGCAGCCTGCAGCTGCTGTTGCAGCTCCTGTTGCAGCTCCTGTCTTTGACCTGTACCAGGCCAGCCTGGTCCCCACTGGAACCCAGGGAAGCCAACCATACTGCTAGATATACACAGATATTGTGGATCAAACCAAGTGTTTATCTGCGTATCTGCTCCTTTCCAAATTGTTAAAATAAATGCGTGCACGTTTTGAAGTAAATTACACTGAGACACAGGTATCAGGTTAATGAAAAACTTCGTAATGTTTACTCAGGGGGCGGCAAGCCCCGTATAAAGGCAAAAATACATCATATGCAAAAATGTAGATAACAGAGAGAATACATCTCTAATTGGTTAGGTGTTAAGTGTCTTATCTAATGCACATCCTACGAGGCGTGATGTCACCATCATCCCGGGATTTTACTCCGGATGTAGGCGCCATCTTGTTATACGAGGTAGTTAGTCGGTGGGAGCGGGTGCTCTAGCAGCCATTTTGAGTAGATAATGAATACAGGTATACACAGTAAATAGACATTTTTACTATCACTAATTTACATTCATAACACAGAAATGAAGAATAACCCTCCCCTTATACAAATAATACGAACAGCCCACACACACTACCTGCACAATCGTAACCCACTAACAATCCACATACATGCACACAAACCCCACATGCAGCCTTTCACATGCAATACCCCAAACAGCCCACACACACTACCAAACACACAATGTGACATATCCATCCACACACAATTCCACAAGCAGACCTCATACACAGCCCACATTCATATGTATCATACACGATACCATAAACTACTAATGAACATATACAATATAATAGCTCATATACGCACAAATACAATGATGCAAAGCAACTGCAGTAAAAATAACACGCATAATACGGCAGCATACACACCTAAATTTTAAAAAATAGGACCGGCGCGCTACGGGACCTCACAATCCTATATCGGCACAGTGCTGCTAAAAGGTTGCCTACCCCTGCTATAGGGCAATAAGTACAAGTAACAGTTTGCTATTTCCAAACCACTTTTTCTCAAAATTAACACAAGTTACATTATAACAAGGATATCTGTCAGGAATCCCTGAATAACTCTTCACATGTATATATATATATATATATATATATATATATATATATATTTATTTATTTAAAAGACAACAACCTAAGGTATTGGGGTATTTTGACTCTTTTCATGCAACCATTTTACCACCAATCTATGCCAAATTTAAAATATAAAATAATTGGTGAATTTTTGGACACAAATAGCAATTTAAAAATACATGTACGGAGAACTTTAAGGGTCACTTCCAATTTTCGCAGCTGGTCATCATGCATCCATGTCCTATTTGGGACATTTTTGAAGCCGGCCAATGTAATTTACCCCCATCAAACAGTGGCATACATATATGGGTCGCAGGTGTGACCGGGCCAGTCACTCCAGGGGGCCCAGCCACCCTGCGGACCCCTTCGACCGGGTACCAGCTGCCACGTTTTGCAGCAAACCACCGGGGCTGCATGTTAAGGGGTTCATCGGGTGGCCCATGCTGTCAGGGCCACCCAATGGATATGGATTGTAAGGGGGTCCGGTCTGCGCTTGGGCGCTTTAACAGTGTGACCGGGCCCCCTGTGATTACATCACACCGAGCTGGGAGATCGTGACTGCACATCACTCCTCCCAGCTAACACACACGCGGGAGGTAGTGTATGTGTCTGTATTTATGTATGTGTCGGGGGCGTACACGGTCAGGGGGGAGAGTGGTCAGGGTAGAGAGGAGGGGGGTAAAGATCAGAGGCACGGATCAGTTTCACACCGGGGCCCCATAGATTGTGTGTACGCCACTGCCATCAAACCATATACCTGTGAAAAGCAGACACCCTAGGGCAGTGCTCCCCAACCTTTTTATCGCCGCGGACCGGTAAACGTTTGATAATTTTTCCGTGGCCCGCTTGTTTTGATTTAATAAGACAAAAAAAAAAAAAAAAAAAAAACACTCACATATATTAAAAAAAAACACACAGACACATACATAGTCAGAAAATCACAAACACAGTCACATAAAGACAGACTCAAAATTGTTGGTTCAGGGTCCCACACATCCGCAGACTGAATGTATATAGCATGTTCATGTGACAGTTAATAAAAATGGGGTAAAGATGAGGGTATGTGACAGACAGGATAGGTAGTGTTACACCAGCAGACTAATGCTGATGTAACACCACCTATACTCAGCAGCTTCTTTCCCAGTCACAGACTGGGGGAGTTTCTGTGTCTGGGAACTCAAGGCTGTATTTCAGTCTCCTACCTACCTTGTCCCAAGCTGCCTCTGCTTCCATGCAGTGCCCCTTCTCTCTGGTGCCCAATCACAAGTCTCCTCTGTCCCTGGTCTCCAGTGCCGGCCTCTGGTGGGCTGGAGGTGAATAGCAGGGAGTGCTGATCATAACTTCTCCCTCGAGGTTCTGGCGCTGTGTGGAGTCAGAGCGCAGGCTGGGAATCTCTGAGGCTGCCTCTGACTCACTAAGTGAGCGCCATAACCGCGAGGGAGAAGTTATGATGATCTAGCTGCAGCTCCTGCTAGGTGCACCACTGGGCCATCAGGGATTAAGCTTGCGAGCCGTGTCGGCTGCCAGGGCGCCCCATGTGTTATGGCGCCCTGTGCGACCGCACAGCTCGCACCAGTGGCGGATCCAGAACCTGATCTCGGGAGGGGCACTTGTAGATTACTTAAAGAAATAATCCAGGCACAATAACCACTACAGCTCAGTGTAGTAGTTATGGCACCAGTAGTGCCAGGATCCCATCCCAGAGTAAATAGTCAAACCGTTGACAACTTACCTGGGGTCTGCTGGGATATTGGGCATAAGAGCAGTGGTATGTGTTAGGGGTGAAGTGTGTGTGAAAGGTGCAGTGTGTGTGTGTGTGAGTGGTGAAGTGCAAGTGTGTGAGGGCGGCAGTGTATGTCACGGTTGCAGTGTATGTGTGGTGCAGTGTGTGTGTATGGGGGCAGTGTGTAGTGTGTGTATGGGGGCAGTGTGTGTAGTGTGTGCATGGGGGCAGTGTTTGTGGGGCGGTGTGTGTATGGGGCAGTGTTTGTGGGGCAATGTGTGTAGTGTGTGCATGGGGGCAGTGTTTGTGGGGCAGTGTGTGCATGGGGCAGTGTGTGTATGGGGCAATGTGTGTAGTGTGTGCATGGGGGCAGTGTTTGTGGGGCAGTGTGTGTAGTGTGTATGGGGCAGTGTGTGTAGTGTGTATGGGGCAGTGTTTGTGGGGCAGTGTGTGTATGGGGCAGTGTGTGCATGGGGACAGTGTTTGTGGGGCAATGTGTGTAGTGTGTGCATGGGGGCAGTGTTTGTGGGGCAATGTGTGTAGTGTGTGCATGGGGCAGTGTGTGTATGGGGGGGTAAGAAGGGTAGGGAGGCTTTTTTAATTTAATTAAAATTAATATATTCATGTTCCCCCTCCCTTCTTACCTTTACTGGGAGGAGGGGGGACATTTCTTAGTCCCTGGTGGTCCGGTGGGGATTCCCTGGTGGTGAGATGAACTCTAGCCCAGTTACATGGCTAGAGTTCACTCTTGCGCGATTTGGAGCGTTGCCGTGGTTACCGCGGCAACGCTCCAAATCTCGCAAGAGGAGGACCCGGAGGAGCTGCAGGTAAGAGCTCCCGGGTCCTCTCTCACTCCCTCCCCTGCTGGCTGTCAGCACAGTGCCTGCGGACCGGGGAGGGAGATCTCTGATCTCCCCTCCGGTCCGCAGGCACATTGCAGGGCTGGCACTTGGGCAATGCCAGCCCTGCATTAACCGGCAGGCTCGCACACCCCAAAAAAGAAATACGGGGTTAGCGCTAAAACCAGGGCAAGGCAGCAACTTAAAAGGGAATCCCTCAAAACCCTTAAAACACAATGAAATAAAAATAGAAAATAAAAGCTGCGCCAGTAGAAGGGTATAAACAATAAAAATAGTCCAAAATAGGGGTAAAATATCAAGTAAAGTCTTAGCTTAATAGATCTTCTTTAGACAGATGGTCTTGACCATCTGTCTAAAGAAGATCTATTAAGCTAAGACTTTACTTGATATTTTACCCCTATTTTGGACTATTTTTATTGTTTATACCCTTCTACTGGCGCAGCTTTTATTTTCTATTTTTATCGCACACCCCAAAGGCCGGCCCTGGGCGGCCCGGTACCATTTGATCCACGGACCGGTACCGGTCCGCGGCCCGGGGGTTGGGGAACACTGCCCCTAGGGTATTTCAAATGGTGGTATTTTAACACTTTCCATGCACTAATTCTGCCACCAGTCTTTGTCAACCTTTTGGGTAGTCCATTTTTCCACACACACATTGTAATTTAGGCATGGATTCTCAGCTCCTGTTATGTATTACTGTCAAAGAACACCCCATCTATACTCGGTCACCCTGTTGGTTTCGAACCTACTATTATGGTGAAGTGTTGGGACTATCAGCGTGTAGGTCAGTCAGTATTACCGGCAATGTAATGCTGTAGGTACACATATATATATATATATATATATATATATATATATACCTGTTGAGAGTTGAGACTCTGCCAGCGTGCAGTGGTTGTAGTCACATTATAACAACGTGTAGAGTGTGTATAGTACGAACATCTCTGGTACTCGGTAAAGAGTGAAAAGAATCTCCAGAGAGATAATTATAATTTTAGAGCATAAGATTTATATGGTTATTGTATTATAAATCTTCCGAGTCTGAGTGTGTGATAATTGTAATTTCATCTATATAGTGGAAAATGTACTCATACTTACTGTAATTTTCTTTTCCTTGCTATTATTCATGGCAGCATATATACATGGGTTAGCTCCGCCCCTTACAGCCGATAGGACAGGAAAAAACACCAAAGGCGTTAAAAGGAGACTCCATTCCTAAGATCCTCAGTCAGTTTACAAGCGCTACAGTAGATAAATAGAAACATTAATGGGTGGGTAGTCTATGCTGCCATGAATAATAGCCAGGAAAATAAAATTATGGTAAGTCTGAGTAAATTTTCCACTTTCCTGGCTAATCATGGCAGAATACACACATGGGGAATACCCAAGCTGAGTTAAGTACTTGAGGAAATGCTGGATAAATGTGTGTAAAGAGGTTCAAAAGCTAGCTTTACAAAAAGTGTCAGCAGAAACCATTGCCATGGAAGCCCACGATGCTGCAACAGCATGAGTGGAGAGTGCCCTTATACCATCCGGCACAGCTAGATAATGGCATTAATAAGCTTTCCTCTTTGGTCGGATCTCAGATGCCAAATGCAAGACAAACATATCCTGTTGAAAAGTAGTGAATGGGGTTCATAGGATCAAGCCTGGAGTTCACACATTCACCTTGCTGAGGTACTGGCCACCAGCAATAGCACTTTCTGTGCTACAACCCTGGAAGCTCCTGCCAGAGGTTCAAATGATGGTTTAGTCCGAGCCCGTGAGACCAGTAGTACATCACATATTGGCTTCAACAACCCTCAGTGGAGGCTTGAGTTCAATTGCTGCTTATATGAAGCAAAGCACCAGAGGCATCAATGCTCAATGGGTACCCTTCAGCACAGGTAGAGAATGACCTTGATAAGCATTTATCCTAGGCAGGATCTCAGGTGTTAAATGCAAGAAACCCTGTTGAAAATTAGTGAATGTGGATTCACAGGACTAAGCCTGGAGTTCACACATTCTCCTTGCTGACGTACCAGCCACCAGCACTTTCTGTGCTACTACTATGGAAGCTCCTGCTAGAGGTTCGAATAATGGTTCAGTCAGAGCCTGTGAGACCAGTGGTACGTCACCTATTGGCTTCACCACACTTAGTGTAGGCTTGAGATCAATCAATGCTTTTATGAAGCAAAGCACCAGGGGCTCCAATGTTCAATAGGTACCCATCTATGTGGAAAGTGCAGATATGTCCTCCTCTAGAGTGTTATAAATCAGACCCTTTCTAGGCCAGATTGAGGAGTAATTCCAACAACAAATGCATGCCAAGTTTTGTAAAGTATTTATCGGACGGTAAGAGGATCTCAATGACCGTCTCAGGGATGCCCATACTTATAGGGACTCCCGCATCAACACCAGAACTTGAGAATCTTGGTGTGTCAAGGGACCTTGTAATAGGTCTGGATGTACTGGAATTTCCCTTGGAGGTTCCAGAATCATCTATTCATCATAGGAATTTAGAGTCAACGTGGCCTTCCACGATCTCCTTTTGAAATACCTTTAGGGAAGTTGAAAACTGGAAACTATATTAGTATATATAAATATGCACATCAGACTAAAATTCCAAATTTGAGTCAGTGTATCCTGACCTTGAGCATTCTGGTCCTAAAATGCAGAAAATTACTTATGGACCTGGTAGTTCCAAGAAATGGCCATCAGATCTACGTAGGGTATCAGAGAAATCTGTGTCAACCCCGAGGATACGTCGGGACATGGTTGCCAGTCCACCTTGTCCACAGTAATTCGGCTCAGGTAATCAGCCATTGTATTCTGAGCCCCTGGTTGTTGTTCTGTGCCCTGATCATCATGGACTGTAATTCCATCAATACATAGCTGTGAAACCCATCCTGACAGATATAGGATACAGTTGCTTGAAATGTGAGCAAATTTGGACCCACCTGTTCTTCAGCAACTCTCTGGGGTGAAGACGAGCCCTGAAATTGACTTGTTATTCCATACAATTGAATGTAAATATTGTGCAACATGGTCCAAACACTGTGCAACCAATCTTTGAAAACTGGAATCAGAGCTTATAATGGACCAATGAGTCTGTTCACTGGAAACGCAGAGATATATTCTCTCTTTTCAGCTACCAAGTAAGGTGTAACTCCACTGATGGGGGCAGTCAGTGGCTGGCTCCAATAATCTATTTTTAAACCAAGATAGGGAGCATCTGTTAGGAATCCAGAGATGCCTTTGAACCCATCTGACAAGTCTGATGGTGGAAGCCATGAGTTCTAGTAGCTGCATCTACTTTCTTGCGGTTACTAAGAAAAATGAAAAACTTTGAGAGAAAACCTCCACAATCTGTGCAACTGTTCCTGAGATAGGAAAAAAGCGGAGCATAGAATTTTCCACCCAGAAATGTCAACCACTGAACTGGTGTAAAATTGCTTTTGTAAGATATTCAAACAATCATACTTCAGGAGTTCTGAGAACTATCTTCCTGCCTTCTGTGGGTCTGAGGCTACCAGAAGTAGATCATCCAGATAATGGAACCAGATGATGTTCTGGACTCTCAATATCACTATAAGCACATAAAAGGTTCTTGGGGCTGTAGTGAGGCCAAATGGTAGGGCACTAAATTGGAAGTCCTCTTCAGAGATAACGCTGAAGATCTAGGCCGATTGGAATGATAGTAAGCATCCTTGATATATATATAGAGATAAGGAAATCATCCTTCCAAATTGCTTGAGTTATAGATCTGATTGACTCCATCTCGAAGACTCTGACATTCAGCCTTTTGTTGTCCCTTCTTAGATCCAGTGTAGGCTTCCATGTGCTCTTTATTTTAGCACTAGGAGAGAGGCGAATATTGTCCCTGGAACTGCTCTTGTTATGGGACCTAACAAATCACCTCTTCGTCCAGAAGGTTTCTTACATACCCCTTCAGTGCTTTACCTTTTGATTCATATGTCTTAATTCTCTTGTTGGTATAGAGACTCCTGCGACTGAAGAAAAATCTCCAGTCTATATCAATCTGGACTATGGATACCACCCAAGTCTCCAGAATGTGATGAGCCCAGGTATGTCTGGTCAGAAAAACGAGGCTCCTAGTACTGGAGGAGACGCGTTCATTGCTCAATTAGAACCTTGAAAGGCAGGTTTACCAACAGCCACGAGTTACCTCTGGAATCTTCCCTGCAGTGTCAGTAGCTCCATGTATCTCAGAAATGCTGGTCACTGGAGGTTCTCCGGTCTGACTGTGAATTCTTGGAATTCTTCAGTCCTGAGGTACAAATACCTTGCAGCCCTCAATCGCCTTTTCAATGAATTCATCCAAAGCTATCCCAAACAAAACCGCTCCTTCAAAAGAATGGTGTAGAGGGCAGACTTGAAGGATGAGTCATCATCACAGAAACAGAACCATAATGCTTTCCTAGCTGCTATAGATAAATCCATTTGATCAAGAGAATATCCTCTAGGGAAACTTCTGAGAAGACGTTGGTTGTAACCTGAAGACTCCAGACTGTATCTTCAATCTTGGCTCTTAGTATCTCCCTCCATAGAAGCCTTCCGATCTTTAATCATATTTTTCATGGTTGAAGAAACAGCAGAGAAAGCTACAGCTGGCTGACATCATGCATTGGCAGGCGTATAAATTAGGACAGGTCTGCGTCCACTATTGATCCATAAGTTTGCAACTTAGGTGGTGTAGTTCAGGGGTTGGAAATACCTTCCTCCACAGGATAAGGTCTGGCCTATTTTCTTACCCCTAAGGCATCTGAAATACCTAGGAACTTCCTTTGTAAGGCTGCACAGTGTGGCTGCACAGTGATAGGTTATGCGGAAACGGCTACATTCTGGATGCCAGTCAGTGCATAACCATTTTCCTTCCACTGTTTTCCCCTCACAACCAGAACCTGATTTAGATTCAGACATCAGGTAAATAATAAATATTACATGTGGCAAAGTACTAAAGTAAAAAAAGTGCACTCTTAAATTCTATTGAGAAACCAGTGAAACAGATTTAAAACTGGCTGTAGACAGCACTTATCCATGTCTGGACACATAGAAACATGTGACGGCAGATAAGAACCATTCGGCCCATCTAGTCTGCCCAATTTTCTAAATACTTTCATTAGTCTCTGGCCTTATCTTATAGTTAGGATAGCCTTATGCCTACCCCAAACATGCTTAAACTCCTTTACTGTGTTAACCTCTACCACTTCAGCTGGAAGGCTATTCCATGCATCCACTACCCTCTCAGTAAAGTAATACTTCCTTATATTATTTTTAAACCTTTGTCCCTCTAATTTAAGACTATGTCCTCTTATTGTGGTAGTTTTTCTTCTTTTAAATATAGTCTCCTCCTTTACTGTGTTGATTCCCTTTATGTATTTAAATGTTTCTATCATATCCCCCCTGTCTCGTCTTTCCTCCAAGCTATACATGTTAAGATCCTTTAACCTTTCCTGGTAAGTTTTATCCTGCAATCCATGAACCAGTTTAGTAGCCCTTCTTTGAACTCTCTCTAAGGTATCAATATCCTTCTGAGGATATGGTCTCCAGTACTGTATACAGTACTCCAAGTGAGGTCTCACCAGTGTTCTGTACAATGGCATGAGCACTTCCCTCTTTATACTGCTAATACCTCTCCCTATACAACCAAGCATTCTGCTAGCATTTCCTGTTGCTCTATTACATTGTCTGCCTACCTTTAAGTCATCTGAAATAATTACCCCTAAATCCCTTTCCTCAGATGTTGAGGTTAGGACTCAATCAAATATTCTGTACTCTGCCCTTGGGTTTTTACGTCCAAGATGCATTATCTTGCACTTATCCACATTAAATGTCAGTTGCCACAACTCTGACCATTTTTCTAGTTTACCTAAATCATTAGCCATTTGGCTTATCCCTCCTGGAACTTCAACCCGGTTACATATCTTAGTATCATCAGCAAAAATACATACCTTACCATCAAGACCTTCGGCAATATCACTAATACAAATATTAAAGAGAATGGGTCCAAGTAAAGATCCCTGAGGTACCCCACTGGTGACAAGCCCAAGCTTCGAATATACTCCATTGACTACAGCCCTCTGTTGCCTGTCACTCAGCCACTGCCTCACCCATTCAACAATATTGGAATCCAAATTTAAAGATCCAAACAGTGTCAAAAGCCTTACTGAAATCTAGGTAAGCAATGTCTACTGCACCACCCTGATCTATAATTTTAGTTACCCAATCAACAAAATCAATAAGATTAGTTTGGCATGATCTCCCTGAAGTAAACCCATGTTGTCTCTGATCTTGAAATCCATGTGTTTTTAGATGTTCAACAATCCTAGCCTTTAACATGGTTTCCATCACTTTCCCCACTACTGAAGTAAGGCTTACTGGCCTATAGTTGCCCGACTCCTCCCTATTACCTTTCTTGTGAATGGGCACAACATTCGCCAACTTCCAATCTTCTGGGACTACTCATGTTATCAATGATTGGTTAACTAAATCTGTTAATGGTTTTGCTAGTACACCACTAAGCTCTTTTAATAGCTTTGGGTGTATTCCATCAGGTCCCATTGACCTATTTGTCTTTACTTTTGACAGTTGAAATAGAACCTCTTCCTCTGTAAACTCACGTGTAATAAATAACTAATTTGTCCTTTTTCTTAACTGAGGTCCCTCTCCTTCATTTTCATCTGTAAATACCTAACAAAAATATTAATTGAGGCAGTCAGCTAGACCTTTATCCTCTTCTACATACCTTCCTTCTTTTTTTTAAATTCTTTATTTTTGTTGAGGCATGTGATTATAGGGGTACAGAAAAAAAGAGAGGGAGACGTTCAAGAGTTGTACATGATAGGGTCAACATAACATATTGACAAAATCTCCTATGATTATCAACCTCATTTTATATATAGTAACATGCTATGGCTAAATACTGTTATCTCTCGCTTTAATACTGTAATCTCTCGCATTAGTACTGTTATCTCTCGCTTTAATACGGCTATCTCTCGCTTTAATACGGCTATCTCTCGCTTTAATACGGCTATCTCTCGCTTTAATACGGCTATCTCTCGCTTTAATACGGCTATCTCTCGCTTTAATACGGCTATCTCTCGCTTTAATACGGCTATCTCTCGCTTTAATACGGCTATCTCTCGCTTTAATACGGCTATCTCTCGCTTTAATACGGCTATCTCTCGCTTTAATACGGCTATCTCTCGCTTTAATACGGCTATCTCTCGCTTTAATACGGCTATCTCTCGCTTTAATACGGCTATCTCTCGCTTTAATACGGCTATCTCTCGCTTTAATACGGCTATCTCTCGCTTTAATACGGTTATCTTTCGCTTTAATACTGTTATCTTTCGCTTTAATACTGTTATCTTTCGCTTTAATACTGTTGTCTATCGCTTTAATACGGTTATCTTTCGCTTTAATTCTGTTGTCTATCGCTTTAGTACTGTTATCACTCGCTTTAATACAGTTATCGCTAAATCTAAAAATACCAGTACAATACGTAAAACTAGTTATGGTTAGTAAGCTGTATATAAAATCACATAGTAATCTAGTGTACATCACTAACTAGGTAAAACAGTATGAGTTAGTTACATGTTGGGAAATAAAAATAATAATAGAATAGGTAGACTGTTATCTAAACATTTCTGCTTCATTTAAACATTGCTTTGTAATATTAAGACTTGGGTATTGTTGCTTGTATGGCCCCAAACATCTCAACAAGGCGTTCATATCAAGCAGTGATGCATATGTGGCAACAGGCTTCATATTGCTAACACATTTTAATTCCCGTGATAGTCTCTCAGGGTGTAGTGATGCTGTCGGTGTAGGGAGGTTTACTCCAGTGACTCTCTGCGTGGATTCTAAGTCCTAGAGTAGGTCGCTTGGCTTAGAGTCTCTGGATGTGCCAGATGGGTCAGCCGATGCCTCTTATATGGAGTCCCGGCAGTGTACCTGACAGCAGCTGCCGGCGGTGTACCTGACAGCAGCTGATGAAGCCTGGTAAGTTTGATTCTTTGTCCCAGTATCCACGGGGAGGTGAGAGGTGCCTTCGCTGGCGCATGATGAAGAGGTTTGCGGCCAAGCTTGTTTCAGCAGAACTGTTGTTGGGGCATAGCCTGGACTGCTGGTGGCATGCATGTTCGGATTGTAGGCAGGAGCAGCAGCAGAATACCCTTGAGTGAGGTAAGCGTGCTCTTGGCGGCGTGTCGGCATCTCTTCTCCCCAGGCTGATCTGTGGGCAGGTGTCTTTGTTATTCCTCCAGCTAAAGGGTCGTAGCTTCTCTGGACTCATGCGGCAGCTTTACGGGGCTTTGGGCGGCTAATGTGCCGAGCATCCATCTTGGCTCCCTGTCCCGTGCTCGAGCGCTGCCTGCTGCGGACCGTTCTCTCCGCCCGCATCCTCGGCTGAGTCGCTAGAGGTGGGTGGTTTGCTGAGGTTCAAGGGGCACGCGATCTGCCCTGTTTTGCCGATGCTGGGTGAGCAGCTTGTAGTGTCTCCTGTCTGGGCGCCATCTTACATGGCCTCCGCCATCTTGGCTGCAGCGCCCAGGTTGGTGTGTACGGCGGCCCTTCTGCTGTGCCTTAGGTGCTTGAGGTGGTCGGGGTTCAAGGGTGTGGACCGGGATCAACCCCCCGACCCAAAGAGGGGGGAACGGGGCCAGGTCCTTGCAGATCCGGCTCCTGGCTGAGCACTGATGGTCAGGATAGTGGGGAAGCGGCCGTCTGCCCCACTCACCGCCGGAATAGGCCTCGGATGTGCCAGTGAGGAATCTTCCTCCAGGGGACTGAAGCCTGTTGGGCCAGCCTCACCGTGGATCCAGTGCTCTCTGCCCGATGAGGGCCACCGGTTTTTGTGTCATAAATCTGGGTTTTATGGCTGATTTGTTGGTTGAATGCAGGAGCTGGTCTCTCCTGCGACCGTCCGGCCCCGCCCCCCTCCTTTTGTTTTTAATCTAACTAATCCTTGTTTTACTTTTCTTTTCTCATTTATGTATCTAAAAAAAAAAAAAAAAAAAAAAGTGTTGTCCCCCTTTTTTTACTGACTGTGCTATTTTCTCTTCTGTGTGTGATTTGGAAGCTCTTATAACTTGCTTAGCCTCTTTCTGCTTAATCTTATAGATCATTCTCTCTTACTCACTCTGTTTTTTTTTTTTTTTTATAATTACTAAATGCTAACTTTTAGTTTTTTACTATTTTGGCCACATCTGCGGAGTACCACAGTGGTTTCTTGAATTTTTTTGCTTTTACTGACATGCCTGATGCAATTTTCTGTTGCCTTCAGTAGTGCAACTTTTAAATAATCCCATTTCTCTTGGATGCCATTTAAATCGCTCCAGTCTGATAATGACTCCTTTACACATATTCTAATTTTAGAAAAGTCTGTTTTTCTAAAGTCTAAAACTTTTGTTTTTGTGTGGTGTGACTCAGTCACTGTTCTTATATTAAACCACACTGACTGATGATCACTTGATCCAAAACTTTCACCTACAGTATTATTGGATACCAAATCTCCATTTGTTAACACTAAATCTAGTATGGCCTCTTTACGAGTTGGCTCCTCAATGACTTGTTTTAGAGACAATCCCAGTAGGGAGTTTAGACTGTGTGTGCTCCTGGCACAAGCAGCTATTTTCGTTTTCCAATTCACATAAGGAAGATTAAAGTCACCCATGGTGATAACTTCCCCCTTCATTGTCTTTTTAGCTATTTCCTCAACTAGTAGATTATCTAACTCTTCAATTTGTCCTGGGGCCCTATAAATCACACCTACACAAATTACTGTGTGATTACCAAATTCTAACGTAACCCAAACAGACTCTATGTTCACCTCACTAACTATTAGGCTAGATTTTATGCTATCCTTCACATACAGGGATTAGACTAATGACAGAAGAGGAATCAGTCAGGAGCTATTAACAGTTTAATTGATACACTTTTATGGAGAAGTGGGTTTTTAATGATTCTTTGAAGGATTGGAGACTGTGTGAGCATCTAACGGAGGAGGGAAGCGAGTTCCACAGGAACAGTGCAGCCCTCGAGAAATCTTGAAGGCGAGCATCAGAGGTGGGAGTACGGACAGAAGATAGACGTAAGTCTTCAGCAGATTGTAAGGGCCTAGACGGGACATACTTGTGTATAAGGGAGGGTAGATAGGTGGGAGCAACATTATGTAGAGATTTGAAAGCAAGAACCAGAATTTTAAATTGAGCTCTATATTTTATAGGAAGCCAATGTAGGGACTGACAGAAGGGTGAGGCATGGGAGGTGCGGGCGGACAGGAAGATGAGCCTCGCCGCCACATTCATTATGGACTGTAACGGCGCAAGTTGGGAGCACTTAAGACCACTGAGAAGCGGATTACAGTAGTCAAGGCGAGAAAGGACAGTGGAATGGACCAACACCTTAGTCGCATCTGGCGTTAAGTAGGGGCGGATGCGCGCAATGTTTTTGAGATGGGAATCACAGGATTTGGAGATAGATTGAACATGAGGCTTGAAGGAGAGGTCGGAGTAAAAGAGAACACCTAGGCAGCGAGCCTGCGTGGTGGAGCTGATGGTAGCACCGTTGACTTGGAGGGAGACAGACACAGGAGTAACAACACTTGAGGGAGGAAAGACCAGAATTTCAGTTTTGGTCAAGTTTAGTTTAAAGGGAAACTCCAGTGCCAGGAAAACAATTAGTTTTCCTGGCACTGGAGGGTCCCTCTCCCTCTCACCCACCAATCCCCGGTTACTGAAGGGGTGAAAACCCCTTCAGTGACTTACCTGAGGCAGCGGCGATGTCCCTCGCCGCTGTCTCCTCCTCCGCGACGCTCCTCCTTGTGATTGCGTCGGCCGGTGGGCGAGACTGATCTCGCCCACCGGCCGAGGAGACCTAATGCGCATGCGCTGAAATGCCGCGCATGCACATTACGTCTCCCAATAGGAAAGCATTGAAAAATCATTTCAATGCTTTCCTATGGGGTTTTGAGCGACGCTGGAGGTCCTCACACAGCGTGAGGACGTCCAGCGACGCTCTAGCACAGGTTTCCTGTGCTAGAAACCAGGAAGTGACCTCTAGTGGCTTTCTAGTAGACAGCCACTAGAGGTGGAGTTAACCCTGCAATGTAATTATTGCAGTTTATGAAAAACTGCAATAATTACACTTGCAGGGTTAAGGGTAGTGGGAGTTGGCACTCAGACCACTCCAATGAGCAGAAGTGGTCTGGGTGCCTGGAGTGTCCCTTTAAGGAAGTGGGCAGCCATCCAGTCAGAAACATCAGAGAGGCAGTCAGAGACACTAGTCAAGAGGGACGGGGAGAGATCAGGAGAGGACAGGTAGATTTGCGTGTCATCTGCATAGAAATGATATTGGAAGCCAAAGGAGCTAATGAGTTTACCAAGGGAGGCAGTATAGATGGAGAACAATAGGGGACCAAGGACTGAACCTTGGGGGACACCAACAGAGAGGAGTTGGAGAGAAGATATTATAGCATAAGGTACAGTTGTATAATGCACTAGTTTAAAGACATTAAAGCTTAAATGCATAGATTAAATGCATCACAGCATAAAAGCACAACTGCATAATGTACCACAAACAACAAAAACAAATAACGTAATGAAGAGAAAGAACATACATGTCCGTAAGTAAAAGGAACAAATTGCTCACATCCTAAGGGCTGTAGGACAGGAAAAAGACTGAGGATCTTAGGAATGAAGCCTCCTTTTAAAGCCTTTGGTGTTTTTCCTGTCTTATCGGATGTAACCCATGTGTATATGCTGCCATGATTAGACAGGAAATATATATAAAAGCTTATAAGGCCATTGTTATTTTAGCTTGCTCACAGGGTTCTTGCATTATCTGCATACACAAATAGTGTTTATCTAATATTGAATATAGGACAAAGCAAAAGTAAAGGTGAAACATTAAAAAAAAAATATATATATATATATATATTTTTTTTTTTTTTGTTAAAAAAGAAGGAGCTGGGCTTGGCCGCCATAGTGAACGGACGCATGACAGGCAAGTTCTCCTTATAAAATAAGAAAGCTCAAAATACTAGCCCACAGCTAATTAAATTGAGGAACATTGACCATTGGGGGTGCAGAGACTACCGGACACCACACAGGGCTTTCATGTGCCTTAAAGTGACAAAAAAAACCAGCCTGACGTATTTGCAGCCTAGCAGGACCCGATTGGGAGTGGCGGCCGACCTCCCAGCTGGGAACCTAAGTGGACTATGTTGCAGACAGAGCCCGGTTTCCCAGTCCCAGCTGAGCACACATCATCTGCAGCAGACTACCCTGCAATCTCAAGGCACATTGAAGATACCCATACCGTCAAAGATGGCGACAGCCTCTCTCCTGGACAAACAAGTCCTGGGCTTAGAGCCGCAACCAGTATGCAGATATGTCGAACAGGGTCTACAATGCTTGGAAGAAATCTTCAGTGCCTTTTGGGCAACACTACATTCCCCCATGCAGCAGACACCACAGATGCCTATTACAGCTGAAAGGAGCACTGGGACACCGAGGAAGGGGGTGTCTCCCCCAGGTAAACCAGCAAATACTCACAAACCAGAGATGTGACGCCATCCTAGGCAGAGAGCCACCTAAAGGCATAGACCTCAAGCGTCAACCACGGCGGCTGAAGAGCCTCCGCCAACGCAAGCAGTCATCGTCTGGATATTCCGCCTACCCCAGTAGGGGCAGAGACTTGGCACCGCACAGTGCCGTAGCATAGTGTGTAGACATACGACGCCGGCCCTTGCCCATGCCTGGGGCTTGAGGAGACCCCTATCCCGATGCTCCGGGGCGACTGCCTACAAACGCCATCAGCACTGCACTCTGCTCAAACCACTCAAGGGGATCGGCTGAGCCGAGAGTATCACCAGCGTTATGCTCCGCTGTCGTGAAGATGGAGGCTGATGAACTAGCTGTACCTGCTAAGATTTACCATGCAGTTGCATATCAGATAGCTTAGGCCTAGTGGCAACTTCATTTTAAAACCATAGCCTGTTACACATGTCAGTACAGCCGTTTAAGACTCACTTCTATGTCCTTAATGTGTCTCTGCACATCTCATTATCTCCACTACAACCATCTCCTATTTAGTTTTAAACATGCAAAATGAGTGAGTTATGTTTTGTTTTTCTTATTTTACTACATTAATCACAAAAGCATGTAAAGTCCGGTACTAAGCCAAGTGTGCTTGGTTCGGTCTTAAAATGAGATGTTCTAGCATGACCTTTATCCCTACTATAATAAAAATTTTGATGCCAAGCTAATGTTTCCCTTATGTTAATATGAACCTTATGATATAATCCTGTATATTGCTCTATATATATATATATATATAGTAAGGCATAGCCTGTAGTTGTGGGAGGGGTTACCCGGCTATAAAAGCTCAGGCCCCCTCTGGTTCAGCACTGGAATAGCCGGGTTCATTCGGAACCTTTGTACTTCCGGTTCGAGCTCGTCCCCACGTGATCCACGCCAGTCCGAAGTGCTTACCCTCTGCTCGGTACTATACCTCCGTGCTCGGCGTCAAGCGCTCCAGCCCAGCGTTCTACCGGGGTCCCGACGAACTCCCATCCTCCCCAGCCAGACCCACGGCGGTTGCTGAATCCGGACACTTACTTACCTACTCCAGGGCCCAGAAACCGTGAGTCTCATCCACACCACCCTCAGCCAGACGCCTGGCATCCACGCACACTTGGCACACCTGTTCCAAATTACTTCCTTATACTTACCCTACCGCTCGGTACCGCAGTTCCTTACCATCCGGTTTCACAGGTCACGCAGACCTCAAACTCTCACACTCCAACGCGGTTCGGTAACCGGCCACCCGGCTAAATTAATGTATGCAAAATTTCTTACTGACAAAACGCATGTCAGCTCACAACGCCCCCTGGTGGAGTAAATATATATATATATCCGTTTACTTTCCCTAAAAACAGACGACCCCTGGTGGCCATACATATTATGACACAATGTTAAAATCGCAGAATATACATTTGTTTTTTTTCTTCTATTTCCCCATATTTCACTATTAAGTTATACTTCAGCTCCTGGCTATTATATCACAATGTCTTTTTTCATGTGTAATATGTTTTGTTCAATGTTTGCTTGAACTTGTCACACATTTCCAAAAGCCGGGTGATGTTACCTATCACCTACACAGGTGTTTTATATAAAAAAAAAAAAATAATAATAATACAATTAGATATTTAAATCTAAACTTTGTCTTTGCGCACTCGGTAAGGAATAGCTTACTCCATGTCAGGGGTTGTCCCGTCCTTTATCATGTCCTCCACATAAAAGTCATGACTTAAACCAAATACGTCCATCTCCTCAGGATTCACTCCTGGCCCAATTCGAATCCTGGTTCAACACCTCCCCTGATACTCGGAGCCATCATCGGACTCCCATTCCTAGCCTACTACTGGTAAATATTTAAGTTTCACCGCACTCTATCCTTAACCTATATTTATCAGAGAGGATACAAAGGATAACTTCTAACTCTACCCCCAGATTATTACCCCACCTGACGTCCAAGCTATCATCCAAATCAACATCGTTATTTAAAGCGTTAACAGGTAAAACCATTTTACTAATTTAAAAAAAAAAAAAAAAAAAAAAAAAAATTTTTCAAGGCCAAACCAATTAGCCGTCCCTAACCATATGTTTTATTTCACAGACGGAAAGGGAAAATAATAATAAATTATAAATCCCTCCAAAACCCAACGTTGGAAACTCGTACAACAAACAAATAGGTACGGTCGCACGACGATCACTCCACCCCGACCCAGTATATATATATATATATATATATATATATATATATATATATATATAGAATACAAAAATAAAGGGAGCACTCTGGGTCTTCTCTTCAGTGAAAAAAAGTATTTACTGTATCAAATAGAATACATTACATGTGCAGAACAAATCGACGTTTCGACCCTGCTGGGGTCTTTATCAAGATCACAGTGAGGCATTGCAAATACAAACAATTTATACATATGTGTATGATAACACTTACCAATTAGACGGTCAGATTAGCAACAGGCTGAACAACCCAGGAAGTGAAAGAGCCACGTGGAGAGTGCAATCAGCTATGTGCATGTGATTAGGTTGCCTTAGCAACCTAGCAAACGGTGTCAGTTTTACAATCTAAAAATCCAGCATTTGACAAACAGAGCTACCCGGAAGTGAAAAGCCCATGTAGAGGCTGTCATGTGATGTGCAGAAATGTACATGTGACCGGGTTGCTAAGCAACTGGATACACAATCCCGGGTCTCCCACACCCAGAGAAAACACCATTTATGGAGGAAAAGAGTCACTTTGCAGCCAGATATAGCTCGGTTGAGCTTACATAATAAACCATAGTGCCTAAGTGAAAGTGATATCTATGAATAGTGTAAATAGTGAGCACTCTAAAACCATGAAAAACAGTTGCCTTTAACGATTATATCTGGGGGCAGTAGACTCCAATATCAAATAAAATAAAATAATTTAAACCAACATGTACTATATGCTAGGTATTATATAGGGTAAATCGCTCTCCTGTTTTTTCTATCATCTGATTTTATATCCTATGGATTACTTTACTGTGTTCTTATTCAAAACAGTTATCAGGGTCACGATATCCTTGTTCAATATATATATACTAGTTTAGTTCCAACATCAGGTGGAGCATTCGGTATCTCTTTTTCCAATAGCTATGTCTATCATATTAGACTATATATACTCAAAGTATTCGGAATCATTTTACTGATTCTCTACTACTGTTTCTGCGGTTAAAGGATGGACATAAAAACTTAAGTAATATAATCAAAACATAATATAATTTGATCTATAGATAAATAGAGGAGGAGTGCCGTGCTTTCTTATTGTTATATATATATATATATATATATATACATATATAGGGCAGTCAACTGGTGACAACTGGCGCACAGCCTGTAGCTAAGTTTTTGTAAATTAAAATGTTCCTGGGAGGCATACACCCATCCTCGTCGGAGGTATACGCCCCTCGGCCCAACGCATAGACAGAGCCTCACAATAACCACCCTTGGTGGCCAGCTAGGGTCTCACCAGTCACAGCCAACCTACTTTGTCTTGTTACAGTCACAGAGAGGCCAACGTTACCGCCACGTCATTTAGGTGTCCCTCGTCCAACCGGCCCTCCACATAGATAGAGCCTCTCTCGCCACTTGGCACTAGTAGGGCCTCACCTTCCTCACAAGATAGATAATGTTTCGCCGGATTGGCATAGCTAGCACCAGTTGACTCAGGCAACTTCGCTCATAATCAAAACCCGTCTCTTACCCTATTTTTCATTTCTAGTATGTCTCAATCCCATGACCAAGAAGAAGAGCTGGCCATACCTGAAACCCCAACCAAACCCGCCACTCCGGCCGGCCCAAGCACACCCACCGAGAACCTAGAACCAGCCAGCCCATACGCTCTCCGGTCATGGACCATCCCCAAGCTCGCGGCTGAACTACGTCGCATGGGTGTCCCGTATCCAGCTACAGCCCGCAAAGCAGAACTATACAAACTTTACATTTCTAATGCTTGTACTCCCCAACCTGGAGTAGTTCTGCATTCAGAAAACTATAATGAGATCAAGGGTCTGATGTCTTCCCTCTTGGCCTCAATTACCACGATCAGCACCAGGCTGGATAAACTGGAAACTCCTCAGACGGCGACAGTCACCTCGCCCACACCAATCCTCACTCCGGTCCTCCTCCCTCACGGTAATGACACTACCATAAACCCAATACCAAGCACATCCTCCCACATCATCACACCTGCACATTTCGTACCCCTGACAATACGCAAAGACATTCTGGAAGGCAAGGACATAAACCTGGTTTCTCTGCTAATCGCATCACAAGATGTTGTGGAGAACAAGGCTTATTGCTACGGTGATCTTTCGGTTGTGCTAAAAGCCAGAGATCCCAGGCTCAACCGGAAACTCACCATACCAGAATTCGTCCTTGCCTTCGGCCTCTACCGGGACGTAATCTGTTCCACTTCCCCTCACCGTAGGGAGGAATTGGACTTGTACATGCACAAGTTGGTGGACTTAGGACACAAGTATGGGGGTTTTTCCTTCTATGATTACCACAAATCTTTTTCGGCCAAGGCGGCAGCATCCATAACTCAATTCAACACTCATACCAACTGGAGTAACATGATACTGAACTCTTCTGCCGCCATTTCGCGGGCCAAAAGCCTCCATCCTGTGCCCTATGCGCCTCTATCTCACACTCCACCAACCTGTGCCCAGTCGATCCTAACCTTCCTACCACTAGTCGGGCTACCTTCGGTTCCTCCACTGCAGAACACAGAGGATTGAAGGACAAGTTGGGCAGACCCATTATATACCTTGGAAAATCGCAGATCTGCAACAACTTCAATTCAGGAAGTTGTGGGTTCAGTTCTTGCAGACTGCTGCACGTCTGCTCAATCTGCTTCCGGGCACATGCAAAAACTATGTGCCCCAATCGTCTGTACCCCAAACAATGACTAACCGAAGTTAGCATCGACAACCTGGCGTTTTACCTCCAGACACACCCTTCCCTTCACTTAGTCGACTTCCTCATTCAGGGCTTCACTGAGGGTTTCCACACGGGTCTAGTCACACTCCCCACAGGTATTCTAGAATGTCCCAACTTACAGTCAGCTATCCTTGACCCAATCACTACACAGTCACTACTCAAGACCGAACTGACTAACGGCTTTATCATAGGCCCCTTTGTTCACCCTCCATTCGCCAGCTGGCGCACCAACCCTATAGGTATTGCCACTGGCAAGTCCAACAATAAAAAAAGACTTATCTACGACTTGTCCGCTCCTCATTCTTTACCAACTCCCAGCATCAATTCGTTAATACCTTCGGAAGAGTTTTCCCTGCAGTATACCACAGTAGATGATGCCATTCAATCCATTCTGAGGGCGGGGGGGGGGGAGCCTGGTTAGGGAAAACCGATATTTCCAACGCCTTCAAGCTCCTACCCATTCACCCGTCCCTGTGGCATGTGCACGGCATCAAATGGGAAAACAAATATTACTTTACCACCCGCCTTACCTTCGGAGCAAAAAGTAGCCCGAAATTATTCGACATTTTTGCCGACACTTTATGCTGGCTACTCCTCAATGTCACTCACTGTCCCGCTGTTCTGCACTATCTGGATGACTTTCTTACGATAGAACCACCTCAGTCCGCACCAGTTAGTCTCCAGAAAACTTTGGCCTTATTTACAGCATTGGGGGTACCACTGTCTCAAGCTAAGACAATAGGCCCTACTACAAAACTTACGTTCTTAGGTATCCACCTAGACACTGTTACGTTACAGGCTAGTCTCCCTCGTGAGAAGGTGCAGCAGATCATTGAGATGGTAAAGTATTTTCTGGGGAAGGACACGTGTACCAGGTCAGACCTGCAATCCCTACTGGGCACGTTAAACTTCGCCATGAAAATCATTCCCCAAGGTCGGGCGTTTATCTCAAGATTGCTGAGCCTTCTCCCGTTTCTCAATACGGACGCCAGCAGGATATCACTAGATATTCACGCAAGGGCAGACCTACTTATGTGGTTACGGTTCCTAACTCATTGGAATGGGGTAGCCATGTTCATTACACCTTTATCAGACTCCTCACCCATCATCTGGACCGATGCAGCAGCTCACACAGGGTTCGCAGCAATCTATATCAATGACTGGTTCAGAGATTCATGGCCGGTAGAAACCCTAGGTTTACCCTCATTTCCAAGTACATCGGCTCTATTTGAGATCTACCCAATAGTGGCAGCCGCAAGAGTTTGGGGACACTTATGGCAGGGGAAAGCGGTAAAATGCTTTTCCGACAACAAGCCAGCCTGTGACATAATAAACAAGGGTAGATCCTCCTCACTCACCATCATGAGACTGATTCGAAGGCTGACTTGGTTAGCAGCGACACTACAGTTCCATATCACTTGCATCCACATTCCAGGGAAAACCAACATAGCCGCTGATGCATTGTCTCGATTTAACTTACAGGTTTTCTTCAAGACACACCCCACAGCCAACTCCAGACCGGTCAGCACCCCTCCATACCGAGACCTCATCCTGGACTAGAAAGACTGCTATCTCACAGCAGATACCTAGCCGGAGCAGCCCTATCCACAAACACATCCCGCGCTTATAATCGAGCATTTACCTTATACACCAAATTCACAACAGACCATCAGTTAACCAACACCCATTCTTTAGACTCCATTATCGCCTTTATTTCTTTCTGCCACCTTAACCTAAAATTAGCATTGAACACCATTAAACTATATCTCTCGGGTATACAACATCATATCATCAGTGCCTACCCTAGTACTAAACCCTTCATGTCTTCCTATCCCGTAAAAAACATTAAAAGGTATACTGAGATTAGACATACCCACTACCTCGTCTAGACTACCGATAGACGGTCCCAAGTTTCGCACACTCTCCAATATTTTGGACTCCAAACCTTTCGAATCCCATACCAACCTGGTTATCAAGACAGCGGCATACCTAGCTTTCTATGGGTTTCTACGTCCAAACGAATTCACTACCAATAGTGTTTCTTGTCAGCCTCTCTACATTTCAAATCTTCAGAGAAACACAGATCACTACGTACTCAGCCTAGGTCGCACAAAAACTAACCAAGTAGGCCCACCTACTAAGATCTGCTACTACCCCACAGGCAATCAGTGGTGCCCGGTCGCAGTATTCGACACCTTTTTGGCCACCCTCACAGGTCTCAATCAAAACACCCCACTACTCGCACTCCAAGGTTTACCCTTAACAACGGCCAAGTTCATTCAGTACATCAGAACTCTGTTCATCCGACTCGGCCTCAATCCCACAGGATTTTCCGGTCACTCTTTCAGAATCGGAGCCGCTTCAGCAGCCTCTAGTCATGGCGTACCATCTCACATAATTAAAAGATTAGGCCGGTGGAAATCAGCGGTTTACACCACTTACATTCCACAACCAGAAATAGAACTAAGATCAGCATTCAAAGGTCTTGCTATGTAATCTGTGTATAAATAAAATGAATTGTTTACTCCAACCTTTTTGCCCTCTTTTATTTCAGGCCTACCTCATACGTCGGTTACGGCACACCTCAACGACTTTCATATTCTGGTATAATCAGTACACTTACGGCTTATGTCCCCGACTACAAATATATATATATATATATATATATATATATATATAAATAAAAAGTGCAATGTCTTCGATGCCATGAATACATGTGAGTGCAAATCTGTTTGCACCAGTTGTTGTTTGTGGCAGTGCAAATTACGTGTTTAATATGTGCACAAACAAAATAAAGAATAAAAAAAAAAAAAAAAAAAAAGATAGCTGGCGATTATTACTGTGACCTTTTTGTGGATAATTTGGCAGGACTAAAAAGTTCTAATCTTTTCCCAAGAGAGGGTAGTTTTGCAGGAACCCAACAATCTAAATATATTGACAAGAATATGGATCCTTTTAACATCTCAAGCTTGACTAGTGTAAGAAAAAAAAAAAAATATCATTTTTGACAAATTTTGCATGGCCAGCATATATAAAAAAAATAGGTATCACATGAAATGGTACACCTTTAAGTGGCTACACATATTTTCTGTGTCTAACGGTGACTGTGTTAATGTGTGTGGTTTGAATACCCATTATGAAGTGTGCATTTTAACTGGCAAATAGATCTATAGATAAAAATCCCAGCCTGATAACCTATTAAATAACTGTTGCTCAGAGCAAAGGGAGTTGAAGTCATTCTAACAGCTCTGTGGAATAATCTACAGAATGCAGCAGATACTGTGGTTGCAATATCAGATTTCATTTATAATGTTTTTAGTTTCTTGTTCATCTGCAGTGTGATTAATCCATATGCCCTAAGCAAAGAAACCAAAATGTTGTCTTATTGTTCCATTTTTCCTGCAAATGAAAGAGTGTGAAATGTATTTGCTTATTTTAATAAAAAAAAAAAAAAAAATTCGGTTAGTTGTGGTTTATTCGTACATCCCTAAATGTGGTGTTTTGCCACCTCTGATGGGTATTCATCTATGTATCTACTACATCGTTTGTTGTCTGTCTCGTGGGATGACAACGAGAGTTACATAGTTACAAAGCAGAAAAGAGACTTGCGTCCATCAAGTTCAGCCTTCTTCACATGTTTTTGCTGATGATCCAAAACAAGGCAAAAAACCTAGTTTCAAGTGCTTCCAATTTGGAACAAACTAGGAAAAAAAAATCCTTCTTGACCCCAAAATGGCAGTCAGATATCTCCATGGATCAAGCAGCTATTACCCCACTAATTAGAAATTATATCCTTGCATGTTATGTTTTTGGAAGTATTTATCCAATTGCTGTTTAAACATCTGTATGGACTCTGATAAGGCAGAGTCAGAGAATTCCATATCCTTATAGTTCTTACTGTAAAAAAACAAAAACCTTTCCTTTGCCTTAGATTAAATCTCCTTTCGTCCAGCCTAAATACATGTATAGCCCTGTTTATAAATAGATTTCCAGATAATGGTTTGTACTGGCCCCAGATATATTTGTATAATGTTATCATATCCCCTCTAAGGCGCCGTTTTTCCAAACTGAAGAGATTTAAATTTTTTAACCTTTCTTCATAACTAAAATGCTCCATTCCTTTTATCAATTTTGTAGCTCATCTCTGCACTTTTTCTAGAGCAATGACATCCTTCTTTAGAACAGGTACCCAAAATTGCACAGCATATTCAAGGTGTGATCTAATCAGCAATTTCTAAAGAGTCAAACTTCTATTTTCATCCCTAGAATGTATGTCCCTATTTATACATGACAAAACCTTACTGGTCTTAGCAACTGCAGATTTACATTGTTGTCTATAACAATTCCGAAATCCTTCTCTTGGTTAGTCCTAATTCACTACCATTAAGGGTGTAAATTTATTGTGAATTCCTGACCCCAAAGTGCATAACTTTGCATTTCTCTACATTCAATATTATCTGCCATTTTAGTGCCCAGTCCCCCAATCTATCCAAATCCCTCTGCAGCAAAGCAATATCCTGCTCACATTTTATTACTTTACACAGTTTTGTGTCATCTGCAATCAGTAAAACATGGCTTTCAATGCCTATTGCAAGATCATTTATAAATATGTTAAGTAGAAGCGGTCCCAAAACAGAACCTTGAGGGACACCACTTACCACTTTTGTCCAGCTTGAAAATTTACCATTAATGACAACTCGTTGTACTCTATCCTTAAGCCAATGTTCTACCCAAGAATAAGAATATTCAACTAGACCAATTTATTTTGGTTTGAAGACTAACCTATTGTGAGGAACCGTATCAAATACCTTGGTTAAATCCAAGTAGATCACATCCACTGCAACACCCTGATCTATACTTCCACTTACTTCTTTGTAGAATGCAATTAGGTTAGTTTGACATGACCCATGTTTCATAAACCAATGCTGATTATTGCTAATAACAAAGTACTTCCCAATGAATTCCGGAATATTATCCTTTAATAGCCCTTCAAATATTTTCCCAGTCACAGAAGTTAAGCTCACAGGTCTATAATTTCCAGGCAATAATTTTGAACCCTTTTTTTAAATATAGGAACAACATCTGCCTTCCTCCAATCCTCTGGTACAATACCTGAAATAAAAGAATCTAGAAAGATTAAATACAGAGGTTCACTTATTTCCCCACTTAACTCCATAAGTACTCGTGGGTGAATACCATCAGGCCCCGGAGCTTTATTTGCATTCATTTTATTTAACTGCTGTAGCACCTTGTCATCCAATCACAAGTTTTTGCAGCAATCATTTGCATATCTCTTGCCATGGGATCCTCATTAATATATTCTGAAGAAAAATTTTTATATTGCAATGTTTGTAGAGTATGAATTCTATGTTGTGTAATGAATTGGTGTGTTATGTGTTAACGTCCAATGTCAATAAATTTAAATAGTAAAGCAAAGAATATTTATATATTATTAACGCAAGCATTTAATGTTTTTAAAACAGGTCAAATGCAGTACAGCCGGCAAAAGTAGAATCTTTAATTCAATCACTCCTGGAAATTATTTGATGATATGAGACTATGCAAAAAAAAAAAGTGCTTGCTCAATCTTACATGAAGGGGGGCCCCCACAAAATTATACTAATCGCATCCTGATTCATGTCTCGTCTGACACTTGTGCTAGATTACAGGAGTATTATTTTGTACAAGACTTCTTATTGTATTTAATTATCAGTGCTGATTTTTTTATAGCAAACTATCATGATAACCGTATTAATTGTCCCAAAAGTTTGTCAGTTTGTTTAATTTATCCAAAACACCTTCATACTCCTTGGCACACAGGTGTCAAGAGCCCTGTCCTCTTAGATGAGATTTTATTTTATTAATCGGCCATAACTAATAGCCCGGTTATGGTAGCCTGGAGTCATGGGCTCCCCTGTTCAGCTCCACCTCATTTTTTTGTGAATTTTCATACGGTTTAATAGTGTAGAGAGAGTCTTAATATTTGTATATTTAGATTTTTTTTTTATGTTCTTGTCGAATTGATGCATGTTTTTATGATTGTAGAGACCACTTTGGAGTATCTGTGGCACTTTTCTTGCAATTGTGTCTGTTTGACCAAAACACATGTTTAATTTTATGCTCTGATTTTAAACATGTTAGTGAATAAGCTCCTAAGACTGACGGGGTTCTGTTCATTGTAGACAGGATGTTGGCCGTACATTCCTATACATTGGTTTTCTTTCTTTGTATGGCAGTACTTTAGTTACCTTCCCTCCTATATCTTGTATACTGCAAGTATGTGTGTGTCTCTCTCTACCCTCCGTGTATGTCTTTAAGCACTATGTGTTAGTACCTTATTGCATGATCCAAAAGGGACATGTATAGTGCTCATTTCACATACTGATGTGTGAGACAAATAAAATTTAGTCCTTTTGAACCAGCATCGTGTGTATGTCATTCAATTGGGCTTTCCGGTGCTGCAGAGGTTACAGATGAAACCAGTGATTGATAAATTAATAGAAGTCCATAGCAAAGAAGTAGTCAATCATTTAAATACATCTAAATTTTGTTCTTACAATGACTAAGAACTTTAGCATGATTAAGTGATCATATTCAAGATCACATACCATATGCAAATATTATATATGTACATGCACTGGGCTACACCAGGCACTTGATGGTAAGATCAACATCAGATGGCACAAATGTATATGTATAAAAAGGTATAAGATGTGGGGAAAAGTCATGCACAGACTTGGTACTGGGCAGATAGGACTCACAGGGTTATCACTTCTGGTAAAAGTACTAAGCATAACAAATAAATAGCCATGAAGACAAGTTAAAATAAGGGAATGAAGAAAAGAATGTTGTGGGAGAGAAGACAACAAAGGAATCCTAACCCAAAAATATAGAAATTAACACTCTTAATAGAACACTATAGTGTTAGGAATGCACATATGTATTCTTGGAACTATATAATTATGAAAACACCATTTAGATGTCCAACTAAATCCAAACAATATATCTGCTCTTCACCCCACTGATAATCCTACACATAATTTAACCTCTTATCCTCAAAATAATTCTAGCCTCTAATATCAACCATAATACAACTCATCATCAGACCCATAATCCATCCCCTAGGCAGACCCATAATCCAATAAATAATCCAAATACTATTCTTGCTTGCAAGCCCACCCAGCTCAAAGTTTTTTTTGTTTCACACCTGCAGTGTCAAAAATAGTGTAATGTGTATTCCTAACACTATAGTATTCCTTTTAAGAGTGTTTAGTTCCATGCTTTTGGATCACCTTCAATATAGTTTGATTCTTTCAGCCAACCTAATGCTTTTTCACAGGAAAGCATTGGGAAGCTATTGCCAGGGCCGGATTAACATAGGGGCTGATGGAGCAGCAGCTCCAGGCCCAGGCCCAGGCCAGATTATAGACCCATTTAAAAAAAAACAAAAAAAAAAACACACTACTATTAGGTTTGCCACCTGACTGGTATTTTAAGGCACAGCCGATATTTGAGGCTGCCTGGCCGTGAGGGTATTGCAGTAATACTGGCAATACAAATGCAAATATTTTCCTCAATATAAACAGTGATTACTCTGCAATACCAGCACCGGCCAGTAGGGGTCACTGTGTATGGAGAGAGGCAGAGATGGCATCTCTACTCACTATATTCACGGGGGAGCAGCTACACAGCAGCTCCCGGTCTGCAGAGAGACTACAGCTCAGGTAAGTGAAGGATAAAAGGCAGCAGGGACACTGAGACATTAGGGGACACTGGGAGACATAGGGAGACACATTGGGACACGGAGACACTAGGGACACAGTATCTCCATGTCTCAGTGTCCCTAGTGTCTCAGTGTCCCCATGTCTCCCAGTGTCTGTGTCCCCATGTCTCCCAGTGTCTGTGTCCCCATGTCTCCCAGTGTCTGTGTCCCCATGTCTCCCAGTGTCTGTGTCCCCATGTCTCCCAGTGTCTGTGTCCCCATGTCTCCCAGTGTCTGTGTCCCCATGTCTCCCAGTGTCTGTGTCCCCATGTCTCCCAGTGTCTGTGTCCCCATGTCTCCCAGTGTCTGTGTCCCCATGTCTCCCAGTGTCTGTGTCCCCATGTCTCCCAGTGTCTGTGTCCCCATGTCTCCCAGTGTCTGTGTCCCCATGTCTCCCAGTGTCTGTGTCCCCATGTCTCCCAGTGTCTGTGTCCCCATGTCTCCCAGTGTCTGTGTCCCCATGTCTATGTCCAAAAGTGCCCCCATTTCTCCCAGTGACCACAAGCATCTGTGTCCCCATGACTCCCAGCCAGTGTCCCTAGTGTCTCAGTGTCCCCTAGTCCCCCAGTGTCCCTAGTGTCTTAGTTTCCCCAAATGTTTGTGTACCCATGTCACTGTATCCCTAGTGTCTGTGTTCCCATTTCTCCCAGTGTCCCAAAATGTCAGTGTCCCCATGTCTGTATCCACAAGTGCCCCCATGTCTCCCAATATCCCCAAGTGTCTCAATGCCCCCATATCTCACTGTGTCCCCATGTCTCACTGTGTCCCCTAGTATCCTAGTGACACAGGACACACTGAGACATAGGGATATTGGGAGAAATGGGGACACAGACACTGAGAGACTAGGGAACTGGGCGACATGGGGACACTGACACAGATACATAGGGACACTGATGCCAGGCTGGCCTTCCAATTCTTTGGACAGACATGCCCCCTTTTATGGACATGTTCGCCCTTTTGGTAGTTCTAGTCACGTGATTCGCGTCAGTGGCCCACCCTTTTACCCCGCTCATTGACTTCCTTCTTCACTAGACACTGCTGTTAGGGGGTATGAATTTATTTGAAAGATGAAGGCATAAATGAGAGATAGATTAGCATAGAGTATGTGTTTTGTTATAGCTGCATCCTTTGAGATCCCTCCGATAACAACTCCATCAGATACATGACGCTTGAGAGGTATGACTGTTTTAGTGTATTTGGTCAATAAATTCTGTAATTAGGCAACATCATAATTGTCCGCACCAGGCCCACTGGGCTCTTAATCTGGCCCTGGCTATTGCGTATGTACAGCAAAACTCAGCGCTGTGCCAATCAACATCTCTTCATACTGAAACATTGAATAAATGAATCTCTGGAATGATTAGTGCCTCCATGCAGAGCAGGCATTAGGTTGCTAGAGTAAAACCTGCCAATTAATGGGGTATGTTGGCTGTTGTGCCAGTCTTATGCAATGTATGATCATATACTGTAATTAAAACCCCATTATTTTTGCCTAGGTGAGGGGTTTTAAAAAAAAAAAAAAAAATCATTCTGTGAGCCTTAAAATTGCTGTTTAGTGAATGAGCGAGTGCGCTGGATCTTATAATTCATCCAGCAAGGAGAAGTCCACTCTGAAGATTTGTAAAATAAAGATTTGACTTTACATTGCATAATTGTCATTTGTCAATGTTTCAGTTTCAGTAGGACACCTTTCTCAAGGCACATGTAAAAAAACACAACACCGTTTAAAAACTCTCCCCTAGAGCCCAAAACGAGGGTGACTATGGAAAAGAGGCTCCATACAAGTGATACAGAGCAAAGAAAAAAAAAATGGAACAAGATTAATAAATTAGAGGAGTTCCTGCAATATTAACTATATCACACAATAAATGTGAAGTGCAGAAGCACAAACGACATGCTAATACTGCTCAGAGAAAAATAAAGAAAAGCTAAAAACCTCAAAACACAGAATACCCCACCAGAGTGCACAAAGAAACCATGACCTGTCAAACAGCCAATAGTTTAAAGGAATTTAAAAAGAATATGGTGAATAAAACAAGAGGGGTTGCTGTGATACTCTACATAGGAGTACGTGAATATGGACTGGGGTTTTGGGTTATGTGTGAGCTTACGAGCAAGAATATTATATGGATTGTTTGTACGATTATGGGTATGAAGAGTAGTACAGGAATGGGAAAGATTACTGTAGGATATGGTAGACGTAAAGTTGTGGATAAAATGCATATTGCACAGTCTGTTGCTCTACATTCATTTTAAGCACTTTCAGAGTGTAATGGTGTTATTGAGACAGGCTCAGTCACAAAGTGTAGTAATGTTATGGAGACAGGCTCAGGCACTAAGGGTAGTGGTATTGTTGAGACAGGCTCAGGCACTGAGGGTAGTGGTATTGTTGAGACAGGCTCAGGCACTGAGGGTAGTGGTATTGTTGAGACAGGCTCAGGCACTGAGGGTAGTGGCAGGGCCGCCATCAGGGGGTGACAACCGTGACGGTTGTCACGGGCCCGGCGGTCCTGGGGGGCCCGGACTGCTTTGGCAGTCCAGGGCCCCACAATTACACTCTGCACATATATATAGCGATCACCGCTATATATATGTGCAGCCGCGGGCCCCCCGGCTCCCTGTATTTGCAGAGGGGGCCCAGCGGACTGCAGGAGCACTTTCCAGCATTTGCCTGTCTCTAACTCCCGCGAGATGTGCGGTCGGTAGAGCATTGCCATGGGTTACCATGGCAACGCTCCGCGCGACGCGCAAACCACGTCTCGCGGGAGTTAGAGACAGGCAAATGCTGGAAAGTGCTCCTGCAGTCCGCTGGTCCCCCTCTGCAAATACAGGGAGCCGGGGGGCCCCAGAATGCCATCGGACCACCAGGGATCAAAGGATCTTCCCCCCTCCCTGAACCAGGTAAGAAACAGGGAGGGGGGAATAACTTTCATTACATTCATACATGCACTACTAAACACACTAACACACACTGCATCCACTGCACTAACACACACACTGCATCCACTGCACTAACACACACACTGCATGCACTGCACTAACACACACACTGCATGCACTGCACTAACACACACACTGCATCCACTGCACTAACACACACACTGCATCCACTGCACTAACACACACACTGCATCCACTGCACTAACACACACACTGCATCCACTACACTGACACACACACTGCATCCACTACACTGACACACACACTGCATCCACTACACTAACACACACACTGCATCCACTACACTAACACACACTGCATCCACTACACTAACACACACTGCATCCACTACACTAACACACACTGCATCCACTACACTAACACACACACACACACTGCATCCACTATACTAACACACACACTGCAGCCACTACACTAACACACACACTGCATCCACTGCACTAACACACACACACTGCATCCACTGCACTAACACACACACACTGCATCCACTGCACTAACACACACACTGCATCCACTGCACTAACACACACACTGCATCCACTGCACTAACACACACACTGCATCCACTGCACTAACACACACACTGCATCCACTGCACTAACACACACACTGCATCCACTGCACTAACACACACACTGCATCCACTACACTAACACACACACACACTGCATCCACTACACTAACACACACACACTGCATCCACTACACTAACATACACACTGCATTCACTACACTAACACACACACACTGCATTCACTACACTAACACACACTCTGCATCCACTACACTAACACACACTCTGCATTCATTACACTAACACACACTCTGCATCCACAACACTAACATACACACTGCATTCACTACACTAACACACACACTGCATCCACTACACTAACACACACACTGCATCCACTACACTAACACACACACTGCATCCACTACACTAACACACACACTGCATCCACTACATTAACACACACACTGCATCCACTACACTGACACACACACACTGTATTCACTACACTGACACACACTCTGCATCCACTACACTAACACACACACTGCATCTACTAAACACACTGTATTCACTACACTAACACACTGTATTCACTACACTGACACACACACTGTATTCACTACACTAACACACACGCTGTATTCACTACACTGACACACAAGCTTTATTCACTACACTGACACGCTTTATTCACTACACTAACACACATGCTTTATTCACTACACTAACACACACTGCATCCACTACACTAACACACACATACTGTATTCACTACACTGACACACTCTGCATCCACTACACTAACACACATACTGCATCCACTACACTAACACACACACACTGCATCCACTACACTAACACACACACTCTGCATTCACTACACTGACACACACACTCTGCATTCACTACACTGACACACACACTCTGCATTCACTACACTGACACACACACTGAATTTATTACACTAACACACACTCTGCATTCACTACACTGACACACACTCTGCATTCACTACACTGACACACACTCTGCATTCACTACACTGACACACACTCTGCATTCACTACACTGACACACACTCTGCATTCACTACACTGACACACACTCTGCATTCACTACACTGACACACACTCTGCATTCACTACACTGACACACACTCTGCATTCACTACACTGACACACACTCTGCATTCACTACACTGACACACTCTGCATTCACTACACTGACACACACTCTGCATTAACTATACACACAGCATCCACTACACAAACATCCTGTATTCACAGTACACGCACTACATCCACCACACATTTAAACATTCTGCATTCACTATACAGAGACACTGCGTCTAAAACACACACTACATCCACTAAACACATTACATCTAGTACACACAAAAACTACATCCACTACACAAACACACTACATCCACTACACACACTGCATCCGCTACACAAACACACACTCTGCATTCACTGCACAAACAGTATCTAATACACACAAACACTACATCCATTACACACATTCTAATTCACTTCCACTATACACACCACATTCAGTCCTGCATCATTGTCTGCGGACTAGGTAAGAGTCCTGTGGGCGGACTCGTGGGCGGGCCTGGGGGGATGGGGCGGGCCGGGGGGATGGGGCGGGGGGTCCAGACCTAGTGCTTTGTCAAGGGCCCCAAAATTTCTGGTGGCGGCCCTGGGTAGTGGTATTGTTGAGACAGGCTCAGGCACTGAGGGTAGTGGTGTTGTTGAGACAGGCTCAGGCACTGAATGTGGTGGTATTATGGAGACAGGCTTGGAGACGATGGCGAAGCTTAATAGAAAGTAGTTGGGGGATTCCACAATAGTGGTCTTGTGAGATGTCTTCCCGGAGCTAGTGCTCACAGAGACAGGACACATATTTGTAATATTGTTAAGCGAGCAAAGCAGGAAGAGGAATTGGATGTACTTGTCCATCTAGGGACAAATGACTTGGCTTGCAATGAGGTTTCGGAGGTAAAGGAAGTTTTTTGTGTTTTTTTCCAATAATATATGTCAGGTTGCTTCCACACTGTCATTCTCTGAAGTTCTGCCTGTGCATAACACTCAGAACGACAGGCGGATGCGTATGTTTGGTGAATGGTGTCAGGAGCAAGGATTTGGCTTAATTTTTCATGGTAGCTCTGTTTGAAATGGAAATAAACTGTACAAAAAAGATGGTTTGCATGTTCCTCAAAAGGGAGCAAATGTGCTCAAAAGGGAGCAAATGTGCTCAGTGAGCAGTTCAGAGGTTTTGCTAGGATGTATTTAAACTAGGAGGGGGGCAAAAGGGTGATAAAACATCAATTCAATTTTCCCCTAAAACAAGTACAGAAGGTTCCTGTAGCAAGTGTGTAAAAAAATTAAAAGCTTAGAGTCATGTCTACAAATGCTTGCAGTTTAGGTAATAAGTTCCATGAACTTGTGGCAGTAATGGCAACTGATAATGTAGATTTAGTTGCCGTTACTGAGACATGTATAATGAGAAAAATGACTGAGAAGGCAAGAAAGGGGGAGGGGTGGCCCTGTATGTGAAGGATAGCATAAAATCTAGCCAAATAAAAGTTAGTGAGGTAAACATAGAGTCTGTTTGGGTTACGTTAGAATTTGGTAATCACACAGTAACTTGTATAGGCCCCCAGGACAAATAAAAAAGTTAGAATATCTACTAGTTGAGGAAATAGCTAAAATGACAACGAAAGGGAAAGTTATCATCATGAGTGACTTTAATCTTCCTGATGTAAACTGGAAAACCAAAATAGCTGCTTGTGCAAGGAGCACATATTCTAAACTCCCTACTGGGATTGTCTCTAAAACAAGTCGTTGAGGAGCCAACTCGAAAAGAGGCCATACTAGATTAGTGTTAACAAATGGATATTTGGTATCAGATATCACTGTAGGTAAAGGTTTATGACCCAGTGACAATCAGTCAGTGTGGTTTAATAGAACAGTGACTGAGTCACACTACACAAAAACAAAAGTTTTAGACTTAGATGTGTAAATTAGGAGTCATGGAGTCATTATCAGACTGGAACAATTTACATGTAGTCCAAGAGAAATGGATTATTTAAAAGTTGCATTGCTGAAGGCAACAGGAAATTGCATTAGGCTTGTCAGTAAAAGCAAAATATTTAAGAAACCATTGTGGTACTCTGCAGACATGGCCAAAATAGTAAAAAAAAAAAAAAAAAGTTATCATTTAGTAATTATAAAAAAAAAAAAAACAGTGAGGAAGATAGACATATCTATAATATTAGGCAAAAAAGAGGGCAAGCAAGTTATTAGAGCTTCCAAATCACACATAGAAGATCAAATAGTACAGTCAGTAAAAAAAAAAAAAAAAAAAAAAAAAAAAAAAAGGGGGGGGGGATAAACATTTTTAGATACATAAATGAGAAAAGGAAAAGTATTGATACCTTAGAGAGAGTTCAGAGAAGGGCTACTAAACTGTTTCATGGATTGCAGGATCAGAGAAGGGCTACTAAACTGGTTCATGGATTGCAGGATAAGACTTACAAGGAAAGGTTAAATAAACGTAGCATGTATAGCTTGGAGGAAAGACAAGACAGGGGGATATGAAAAAACAAAAACATTTAAATACATAGAGGGAATCAACACAGTAAAGGAGGAGACTATATTTAAAAGAAGAAAAACTACCACAACAAGAGGACATAGTCTTAAATTAGAGGGACAACGGTTTAAAAATAATATAAGGAAGTATTACTTTACTGAGAGGGTAGTGGATGCATGGAATAGCCTTCCAGCTGAAGTGGTAGAGGTTAACACAGTAAAGGAGTTTAGGGATGTTTGGGATAGGCATAAGGCTATCCTAGCTATAAGAAAAGGCTGAGGACTAATTAAAGTATTTAGAAAATTGGGCAGACTAGATGGGCCAAATGGTTCTTATCTGCCATCACATTCTATGTTTCTATGGATTAGGGCAAGATGGTAGCTGTATTATTTGTAGGATAAGGGGTATGATGAACGTTGGATTATTTGTAGATAATAGATTATTGGATTATTGTAGATAGATTTGTAGTTGAATTTTATTTTAGGATTAGAGGCTGGATGTGTAAGATCATGGGTGAAATTAGAAGCAAGAATATTAAAGAAAAAAGGGTGTAGAATAAAGGATGAATTAGGGACTGAATTAGGGGTATGTTTAATGTGCAGAATTAGGGGGAGTATTGAGATTAGATTAGAAAAATATGGTAGAAATATGAACAATATTTAAAACCAAGGTTTAAATTAATATGCAGATTAAGGTTTAAAACAAAGTGTGAATAAAATTAAAATATATTCTGTAGTAGAAATATAATTATTTATATATCATATAAAGCAAATTACACCATCCATAACAACTCTCAATAGACATATGCAATTGGTTTCGGCCCAAATCTAAATTTGTCAGAATTTCGGCAATTCGGACACTTTCAAATGTCTGAATTGCCGAATTCCGGAATGCCGAACCAAACAGAATTGATGAGGTGGCAAATTTCGGAAATGCCGATCTGGACCGAATTACCTAACGGCCAAATTTCGAAAGTGCCGAAGAGCTTCGGATTTCTGAAAAGTGGTAAAACAGGAGAGGGAGGTAAAATTAAGGGAATGGTGACAGGAATCTAACCGTAACCCTTACCCCAACCTTCCTCTCTAACCCTAGCCCTATCCCTTACCCCAACCTTCCTCTAATCCTACCCCTAACCCTAGTAGGGTTTGGGGTGGGGTAGGGTTAGGGGGTAGGGCTAGGGGTTGGGGGCAGGGTTATGGAATTTCCGAAGTCTTGAGTTCCCGAAGTGTCGAACCGAACCGAAGTGACAAATTGCTGAAGGCCCGAATTTCGGAACTGCCAAACCGAATTGAAGTGCCAAAGTCCCGAATTTTGTAAGTAACCGGTGAACACACGACAGGGTCATGGGTGACCAAGGCTCACTGATGCACATGGGGAGCAAAGGCTAGCTTGTCTGATTAGGTCACACAGAACAGCTACTGTAACTCAAAATGCTGAAAAACTTAGTGCTGGCCATGATAGAAAGATGTGAGAATACACAAAAGATACTGAATTAAGTCCTTATTTTAATGCTTTGAATGTTTATCTTGGTAGTTATATGTTTCATATGGTATAATTTACAGTGTATCATACATAAATATTTCTAGCCTGGCATATATTTAACAAAGTTACATATTCATTTATATTTTTTGGACATTTTGAGGGGTGGGTAAGGAATTCCATTCATTTCTTCATAAGACACTTGGAAAAAACAAATATGGAAGTCTTATTCAAAGATCAACTCATCGCATATGAGCGCGAACACCGCACTCATGCTCTGTGTAGTTATTACTATTATAATGATTATTTACAAACCAACAAGTCCTGCAACTCTGTACACGGGGTGGAATAACAGACATGAAATTATAACCAGCAAATTTGGATACACAAAAACAGAGAGGTTGAAGGCCCTGCTCAATTAGCTTACCTCTAATTCTTAATCAGATCACTATTTTTTTTTTATTGGGTACATAAGAAAAGGCACTTTAGTAGGAAGCATACTATACTCCCTTTGGGTGTAGTCCCCACTAGTTACAAACCTCAGCTGATAAGTTGATACAATCATTTCACTTAATTGGATTCTCAGGGATTTGATACATTTGCAGATACTCTGTTACTTTTAAGAGGTTTCACTACTAATTTCATTATAAGTGTTGAAAGGATACCCAATAGTAGGAGTATGCTTATGTAAAACAGGCCAATCCACATACAAATATCCTATTATCTGGTTCCAGATACCAATGAATTGGAGTTTATTTTGTAAAAATCCCTAGTTTCTCCCTTTTTTCTTTTCTTTCTTTTATTTTTTTTTTCCCTTTTTTGATTATACATTTGTGCATACTTTTTTTAATAAAATTTTGATTCAATGTTATGTTTCAGAAATCATATTAAAGTGTATGTTTAAACCTTATAAGAAACCCATTTGGTTAGGACATTTTGTTCTCATTTTTTTTTTTTAATCACAGTTGCAAGAGACGAACCAGGGTTTGGGGAGGGAAAGCTGCTAGATTAATTGATATGCTTTCCTGTGAATTTTTAATTTTGTATTTTTTCATTTGAAGGAATGGAGCCTGGGTAAAAGTCTAACGGAGAAGAGAAGGGAGTTTCAATATGGTGCATTATACGATTGGCAGATTATGCGCGCTGCAAATGTTGCTTCTCTCTCAGAAGCTATTGATTGTCCAAAAAAAAAAAAAAAAAAAGGTGGTGCGTAATGCCATTAGAATACTTCAAAAGTCAATGGGATAAAGACAAGTACATATTTTACAATTAAAAATGTTAGTAATTGGAGAGGTGGCTTAATTGTTTATTACGTAGTTACAGTTACATAGCTGAAAAGAGACTTGCATTTCTCATATATTTTTTTGCAATTGATCCAAAAGAAGGCAAAAAAGCCAGTGTGAATCGCTTCCAATTTTGCAACAGACTAGGAAAAAATTCCTTCTTAACCCCAAAATGTCAGTTGGATATCTCCTTAGATCAAGAAGCTATTACCCCTCTAATTAGAAATTATATCCCTGTATGTTATGTTTTTGCAAGTATTTATCCAATTGTTGTTTAAACCCCTAAAATAACCACAATGGGCACCCAGACCACTTCAGCTCAATGAGCCTTGAGGGTGGGGAGGACATAAAGACCCTATAGTGCCAGGAAAACAAGTTTGACAGCAGTTTGTGCAGTAGATACTGTGGCCGAGAGATCTGTGGAGGTTACGTTAGCTGGGATTGTGGATTCCAGCTTCTCCATTCTCTGGTTTAAGTTATTAATTGATGCCAGCATAGCTGACATACTAGCTTGGATCCCTGATAAAGTCTCGCCGATGTTGGCTTGCGTGCTAGACCCTGGTAGAGGATTGTCTGAATTGGCCATGCACAGTCTATATAACTCTGCCTTCCTGGCGGTGGCTGAAAAAGAAATGCCTCTACGCCTTAGTTCAGTGGTTATTTTTGGGATAGTCTATGACCTCAGAAGTTGACGTCTCTAGATTTTCACCTAAGGCTGGGGCTATGGCTGGTGTAGATGGTCTAGCCGGTATACTTGGCAACGAGAAGTCCTCTTCTTAATCCAATAGGTGAGACATAATAAAATGACATATGAAAATGAATTGTAGTAACATAGCAAGTATATTTCCTTGATTGGCTCTTTTTATAAATGCCGGGAGGCGAAGAACTTAACTACGTTTGGGGTGGTGAGGCCCTGCAAGTTGCTGGATTGAGGCTCTAACTATGATTTGGTCCTAAGCTGTGCCATGAATCCATGGCGGGGTGTAGGCCTCAAGGTAGCAACTCACGACAGATTTTGAACTGCACCCCATATGGAGTGTGCGAGACTCTAGCTATGATTTGGGACGTAGGGCAAAAGAATACCTCCGTGTGAGGATGGGTGTGGGTCTCGCAGTGACAGTATTTAGCCTGAGCTTGGGGTTGCCTATCAATCGTGTTTGAAGTAAAGTTACCAGAGGGCATGCGTACCTGGAAGTACATGATAGTCTTATTCCGTGACGGGGTATTTGACTGGATAGACACAATTACCTGTAGAATCCTAAAAGTGAATTGTACTTTAATTTAAATGTAAAGGAAATATAAACTTTTTTTTTTATTATTCCTACCTTCGTATATAGCTCCTTCACTTGAGGGGTAGTAACAGTATTGGTGTTTTGGACCTAGCAGATTGAGGGATTGAAGTGAGAGTTAACTATTTGACCTAACAAGTTGTAGGCACGTTTATCTTAACATTTTATGATAGGGTAGTATCGTATGATCGTAGAAACTTTAACAGTGTTTCTATATTGTTGGTCCTATCCGTAATACATTACTGTGACTTGCGGATTTGGTCGTAGAAGTTTAGCGTACCCATCTGGGTGGGGATAGTTATGTTGATAGAAGTTCGAACTGAAATGATACCGTATAGGGACATAACTAAATTTATCACCTAATGACCGAGTATTTCCAATAGCAGTTAGAGCACCCCCTCTTTATATCTAGTTGGACCCCGTAATTTTCCAGCATATTGTATTTATGATAACGTATCGTGGTTTACAGAATTGAAATTAGAAACTTTGCCTGAACAGTCAGAGAGTATAAGTCAAAATCTGGAAGGACATAAAGTAACGTGCAATGTGTGTGGGTAACATAAAATACAACTGTTGGGATGATTATAAAAGTTCCCACTAAACAGACATTTAAATAAGCATGATATTTCAACCTGACATGACAAGCATGGAAAGTAATTTTGTTTGCCTATGTAGGCTTAGCAATACACAAATATGTGGTTGTCATGATTGATTTTTGCCAGTAGGCGGCGGTGTGGGCTCAGGACTCAGTTTGACTGAAGATTTTTTTGTGGTTTTGTTCGTATCATATGAGCGTCTGTGTAAGTTAGCCTATTATGCGAGATAGCCATACGTGAGTTACATAGAAACATAGAATGTGACGGCAGATAAAAACCATTCGGTCCATCTAGTCTGCCCAATTTTCTAAATACTTTCATTAGCCCCTGGCCTTATCTTATAGTTAGGATAGCCTTATGCCTATCCCACGCATGCTTAAACTACTTTACTGTGTTAACCTCTACCACTTCAGCTGGAAGGCTATTCCATGCATCCACTACCCTCTCAGTAAAGTAATACTTCCTGATATTATTTTTAAACCTTTGTCCCTCTAATTTAAGACTATGTCCTCTTATTGTGGTAGCTTTTCTTCTTTTAAATATAGTCTCCTCCTTTACTGTGTTGATTCCCTTTATGTATTTAAATGTTTCTATCATATCACCCCTGTCTCGTCTTTCCACCAAGCTATACATGTTAAGATCCTTTAACCTTTCCTGGTAAGTTTTATCCTGCAATCCATGAACCAGTTTAGTAGCCCTTCTTTGAACTCTCTCTAAGGTATCAATATCCTTCTGAGGATATGGTCTCCAGTACTGTATACAGTACTCCAAGTGAGGTCTCACCAGTGTTCTGTACAATGGCATGAGCACTTCCCTCTTTCTACTGCTAATACCTCTCCCTATACAACCAAGCATTCTGGTAGCATTTCCTGCTGCTCTATTACATTGTCTGCCTACCTTTAAGTCCTAAGAAATAATCACCCCTAAATCCCTTTCCTCAGATGTTGAGGTTAGGACCCTATCAAATATTCTGTACTCTGCCCTTGGGTTTTTGCATCCAAGATGCATTATCTTGCACTTATCCACATTAAATGTCAGTTGCCACAACTCTGACCATTTTTCTAGTTTACCTAAATCATTTGCCATTTGGCTTATCCCTCCTGGAACATCAACCCTGTTACATATCTTAGTATCATCCACAAAAAGACACACCTTACCATCAAGACCTTCTGCAATATCACTAATAAAAATATTAAAGATAATGGGTCCAAGTACAGATCCCTGAGGTACCCAAATGGTGACAAGCCCAAGCTTCAAATATACTCCATTGACTACAACCCTCTGTTGCCTGTCACTCAGCCACTGCCTCACCCATTCAACAATATTGGAATCCAAATTTAAAGATCCAAACAGTGTCAAAAGCCTTACAGAAATCTAGGTAAGCAATGTCTACTGCACCACCCTGATCTATAATTTTAGTTACCCAATCAAAAAAATCAATAAGATTAGTTTGCCATGATCTCCCTGAAGTAAACCCATGTTGTCTCTGATCTTGAAATCCATGTGGTTTTAGATGTTCAACAATCCTATCCTTTAACATGGTTTCCATCACTTTCCCCACTACTGAAGTAAGGCTTACTGGCCTATAGTTGCCCGACTCCTCCCTATTACCTTTCTTGTGAATGGGCACAACATTCGCTAACTTCCAATCTTCTGGGACTACTCCTGTAAACAATGATTGGTTAAATACATCTGTTAATGGTTTTGCTAGTACACCACTAAGCTCTTTTAATAGCTTTGGGTGTATTCCATCAGGTCCAATTGACTTATTTGTCTTTACTTTTGACAGTTGAAATATAACCTCTTCCTCTGTAAACTCACGTGTAATAAATGACTCATTTATCCTTTTTTTTTTTTTTTTAACAGAGGTCCCTTTCCTTCATTTTCAGCTGTAAATACCGAACCAAAAATATTTATTGAGGCAGTCAGCTAGACCTTTATCCTCATCTACATGCCTTCCTTCTTTTGTTTTTAATCTAACTAATCCTTGTTTTACTTTTCTTTTCTCATTTATGTATCTAAAAAAAGTTTTGTCCCCATTTTTTACTGACTGTGCTATTTTCTCTTCTGTGTGTGATTTGGAAGCTCTTATAACTTGCTTAGCCTCTTTCTGCCTAATCTTATAGGCCATTCTGTCTTCCTCACTCTGTTTTTTTTTTTGTTTTTTTTAATTCTTTATTTTGTCTTGTGCGTAGATTGACAACATACGTGTAGCGCCACGACAGCGTCCACATGCGTTTCCTTAACATTTCACATCGTGACAGTTTAGACAGCACATTTTTTTATATTAAATGAGAGTATCAAACTATTAAACATCGTTTTCATGTTATAACAGGCTAAGCTAGACATGCATAGAACAGTGCTGGTTGCGCTTAAGATATGGAGCAGGCTAGTCGTTTAAATGTATGTCTTTGTAGCGCATTAAAAACAAAAAATAAGAGAAAAGTAAATATACTATTAAGTATTAAGTAAAATGAGGTGTCATCACATTTTTGTTTTGTACAATATGTATATAACAGGCTATGTAGGGTCAGAAGTTTGCGCCAGACTTGCTAGGTTAAGTACGCGGTTGACAAAGGCAGTTACGCTTAAGGGTCTGTAGCAATACATTTTGAGGCGGGAAGCGTTTGTACTTAAGGCTATATTACGGTAGTTGTGGTTCTCGCTTTGTTATTCATCAGGATGGGCATGTTATAGAACAGAAAGCAGAGGAGTGACAAAAAGTGAAAGCATTACATGTACATGGTTTAGCTATACTATGGTTATATAATGATAATACAGGCTATAGATAAGACACCTAGTACATCAGACAGGGCTAGTGCCCATGTGGATCCAAGAGCATAGCCTGAAGCTGAAATAGCCTTCGATCATTAAGTTGCTTGTTCCTTGTGCTCTGTGGCACAGCAGGTAAAGTTTATAAGTCTGTCAGCCAATGCCTATAGAAGGGCAGTTCCGTTTGCCAGTGCTTACTCGATGGGGGCTTTCTCATGAACCCTGGCCTCCCAGTCGTTTGGCCCAGGCTTCTCTAGGCTCACCTTCCAGCTCATGTCTTGGGTGATGGCGTTGGTGGCCCCCTCTTCGATGATCCCAGGCTGAGATGTCGCTCCAGCAGTGCTCCGCCTGGTGTACCTGTGGGCAGCATCGTGGCTTGCAGCTTGAGTGGGGGTCGGTAGGGTGGTGCTTCGCTGATCGCAGGCTTTTGGGACAGGTGAGTTGCTTGTTTGCAGTGCTTGCTCGAGGAACCGGCTCCTGCGCGTGTGGGAGAGAGTGAGTGCGCCCGGGTGTCTCGGCGCTGTTTCCCGCCATTTAGATTTTTGGCGTCTGCGTTGCCGGATGGCTGCTCTGGAGGCTAGAGGTAAGAAGGTGTATTGGCGGCGGCGAGTTGTGGGGCGTATACATGTAGCCACCGCTTTTACCGCTAAATGGTAGGCCATTCCACGTCCGCAAAGCACTGTCCAAAAGCCCCTGCAGATCCGGTCAAAAGCCTCCAGGGGAAGCGTTGGGCTCTGCGTCTTGGGCCTTTTCCGAGGCGCCAGCTTGACCGCGCTCAGCGGTACATTGCCCCTGCAGACGGTGTAGCCAGTTAGTTCGTCTCCAGGCCTGGTCAGTTCACCCATTTGGGACCGGTATATCCCCCACCGGTCCAAATGGGGGGGGTCGGATGTTAGCGTATCCGTTTGGGGGCACCGGTGTCGGGGAGAGCGGCCGACTCTCCCCGGCTCCAGCCCCAGTAGGCCGCACTTGGCGTTCCGCTCTCCCGGCCCCGACGGGTTTCGGAGTTGTTCCATTCGATTCCGGGGTGCACCCCCGACATGGATGGTGCACCCTGGTGGGTTCTTGGGCTTTGTAGCCATCACTTTGACCCCGATTTTTGCCCGCCAGGCAGGAGCTCGTGGCGTCCACGTCTTTACAGCTAGGCTGTCAGGCTCCGCCCCCACTCACTCTGGGTTTTTTATAATTACTAAATGCTAACTTTTTGTTTTTTACTATTTTGGCCACATCTGCGGAGTAACACAGTGGTTTCTTGAATTTTTTGCTTTTACTGACAAGCCTAATGCAATTTTATGTTGCCTTCAGTAGTGCAGCTTTTAAATAATCCCATTTCTTTTGGACTCCATTTAAGTTGCTCCAGTCTGATAATGACTCCTTTACACATATTCTAATTTTAGAAAAGTCTGTTTTTCTAAAGTCTAAAACTTTTGTTTTTGTGTGGTGTGACTCAGTCACTGTTCTTATATTAAACCACACTGACTGATGATCACTTGATCCAAAACTTTCACCTACAGTAATATCTGATACCAAATCTCCATTTGTTAACACTAAATCTAGTATGGCCTCTTTACGAGTTGGCTCCTCAACGACTTGTTTTAGAGACAATACCAGTAGGGAGTTTAGAATATGTGTGCTTCTGGCACAAGTAGCTATTTTTGTTTTCCAATTCACATCAGGAAGATTAAAGTCACCCATGGTGATAACTTCCCCCTTCATTGTCATTTTAGCTATTTCTTCAACTAGTAGATTATCTAACTCTTCAATTTGTCCTGGGGGCCTATAAATCACACCTACACGAATTACTGTGTGATTACCAAATTCTAACGTAACCCAAATGGACTCTATGTTTGTCTCACTAACCTTTATTAGGCTAGATTTTATGCTATCCTTCACATACAGGGCCACCCCTCCCCCTTTCTTGCCTTCCCTGTCTTTTCTATATAAAGAGTACCCTGGTATTGCTATGTCCCAGTCATTTTTTTCATTTACCATGTCTCAGTAACAGCGACTAAATCTACACTATCAGTTGCCATTATTGCCACAAGTTCATGGATCTTATTCCCTAAACTGTGAGCATTTGTAGACATGACTCTAAGCTTATCATTTTTTTAACACACTTGCTACAGGCACCTTCTGTCCTTGTTTTGGGGGACAATTGGATTGATGTTTTATCACCCTTTTGCCCCCTCCTAGTTTAAATACATCTTAGCAAAACCTCTGAACTGCTCACTGAGAACATTTGTTCCCTTTTGAGAAAGATGCAAACCATCTTTTTTTGTACAGTTTATTTCCATTCCAAACAGAGCTACCATGAGCAATAAAGCCAAATCCTTGCTCCCGACACCATTCACCAAGCCACAAGTTAAAGTCCCTAATACGCATCCGCCTGTCATTCTGAGTGTTATGCACAGGCAGAACTTCAGAGAATGACAGTGTGGAAGCAACCTGCCGTATATCATTGGCAAAAACACTAAAAACTTCCTTAACCTCTGAAACCTCATTGCAAGCCAAGTCATTTGTCCCTAAATGGACAAGTACATCCAATTCCCCTTCCTGCTTTGCTTGCTTAACAATATTACAGATATGTCTCCTGTCTCTGTGAGCAGTAGCTCCGGGAAGACACCTCACAAGACCACCATTGTCCATCTCCACACCTCTTATGATGGAATCCCCCAACAACAACTGCTTTCTATTAGGCCTCACCATAGTCTTCAAGCCTCTCTGCACAACACCACTAGCCTCAGTGCCTCTCTGCACAACACCACTGGCCTCAATGCCTCTCTCCACAACAGCACTAGCCTCAGTGCCTCTCTCCACAACACCTCTAGCCTCAGTGCCTCTCTCCACAACACCACTAGCCTCAGTGCCTCTCTGCACAACACCACTAGCCTCAGTGCCTCTCTGCACAACACCACTAGCCTCAGTGCCTCTCTGCACAACACCACTAGCCTCAGTGCCTCTCTGCACAACACCACTAGCCTCAGTGCCTCTCTGCACAACACCACTAGCCTCAGTGCCTCTCTGCACAACACCACTAGCCTCAGTGCCTCTCTGCACAACACCACTAGCCTCAGTGCCTGTCTCCATGACACCATTACACTCTGAAAGTGCAGAAAATGAATTATGTAGAACAACAGACTGTGCAATATGCCTTTTATCCACAACTCTAAGTCTACCAGATCCTACAGTAATCCATCTGCCATTCCTAGTATGTCTCTGTGGCAGTGGCTTTGCAGCAGTTCCAGCCTGAGTTTGTTTACCAGATAATTTACAAATTTCAGACTTCAAAAATACAATCTCCTGCCGCAAGATAGAGAACTGTCTACAGATTAGACAACAACCAAACCTCCAAAAAGTGGAACTCTAAACAAATGCATAGCAACTATTACACTGAACTAAGTTTGCCATTCCAATGAGATGAATTATTTAAATCAAACAAATCTTAACTTTTTATTTATCCTCCTGAATACCTCAGATTACCTCCAGTTTATCTCCAGAATATCTCCAGAATATCTCCAACCACATACACTTAGAAGCAACACTCTCCAGAATATCTCCAACCACACTTAGAAGCAACACTCTCCAGAATATCTCCAACCACAGGCACTTAGCAGCAACACTCTCCAGAATATCTCCAACCACACTTAGAAGCAACACTCTCCGGAATATCTCCAACCACAGACACTTAGAAGCAACACTTAGATGAAGCAGCCAAGCTAATGACAACAACTCTTATATACTCCTAAAATCACCTCCCACTAGGAATGTTTAACACCTGGGTAGGCCTCTGCTTATTAGCAAACAATAGCTAATTTACACAGCAATCAATAGCAAGTAGCTAACTAATCAAATCAAACACCTTATAATTACCAACAGGAAATCAAACCTTGTGCAATCAGTAACCTTTTCCTACAGATGAATCTTACCAACAGGAAATCAAACCTTGTGCAATCAGTAACCTTTTCCTACAGATGAATCTTACCTGTAACAGTAAAAAAGAAAACTCGTAGCACAACTCTTAGACAGTTAAAGCTTCTGTAAAACTCTCCAGAATATCTCCAACCACAGACACTTAGAAGCAACACTTAGATGAAGCAACCAAGTTATTCACGTGACTATAGTGTCCCTTTAAGAATTCTGAAAACTTTTATATATATTTTTTTTTTATTTGCATTTTATAATATCAACATGCATTGCAATGTTTAGTACAACAAGGCATCAATTCACTTAGTAACAGTTTTGTTCAGTTGTTGCACGATTCTTGATATATACTTTGTACTTTTCGAGCAAGTTGATACCTTAACTTTTGTTAACAATAACGGGTTAATGAGGGGGAGGTAGGAGAGAGGGGAGGGGGAGATAGGAGAGTCTAGGGGTAAAGCTGTGTTCACCAGAAACTGGATATTTGTTGCGTAGTTATCATTGCAAAAAGTAGAATCACAATTAATTTATGTTGCGTGGGTACCTTATGTTATTCTCAGTAATTACATTAATATTGCTGCTATGTGACTAGAGCTACGTACTTATGGTCACAGCTGGTGGAGTTGCATTTTTGTCTCATATTAATGGGTGAATTTGCATATTGCTAGCTCAGGGTTTCAGCCCTGTGAAGTGGCGAGGTATCCTTTATTATTTTACCTGCATTTTCGATGTCCTGCTGACTACCTGGTTCCATATCCTTAGGTGGGGATAGTACCACCCATGCTGTAATCACTAGAGCAGGTCTTGCTCTACAAATTGTAAGTACAATACCTTTATTTAACTATCCTGGATTTATAGTACTTACTACACTATCAGAGTGTCTCTCCCTCTTATTTTTTATATTCTCATCTGGAGGATCAAAATCATCTGTACCAGCTTGTATCCTTAGACGGGGATTATACCGTCCACGCTGAACAAAGTAGAGCTCTTTTATAGCTCTACCCTATGTGAGTGATTTTCCTAAAGTTACCCAGCACAAATATTTGCACTGTTATAAACTGTATTGCACTATTATTTTCCTCTGTTTTTATTTCGAGGTATTTTACCAACCTTCCCCTCAGAGGTGTATGTACGTATTACCCTTGGGCGCAGTATACGCCATATTTTATATGTTTTTTACTCTCCCCTGAGTGCTTCCTCTTCAGCTCCCTCGCGCACCGCACCGATACCGGAGCCGGAAGATGACGTCATCTTCCGGTGCCGGCATCCCTACGCGGCGCGCGAGGGAGCTGAAGAGGAAGCACTCAGGGGAGAGTGCTCCCTCGCGCGCCAGCCTGACCGGCCGCCCAGGAGCCCAGCAGCACCACTGGACCCCAGGGAATCCCCTCAGCACTCCAAAAGGTAAGGAGGCTGGGGGGATTAATAAAAAAAAAATATTGTGTGTGTAAGTGTGTGTTAGTGTGTGTGAGTGAGTGTTAGTGTGTGTGTGTGAGAGTGTGTGAGTGAGTGTTAGTGTAAGTGAGTGTTAGTGTGTGTGTGTGTGTGTTACTAAGTCTGTTTGATGTCTGTTAGTGAATGTGTATGTTTTGTAAGTGAGTGTGTATGTATGTCTGCCGCTGAATGTGTCTCTGTCAGTAAATGTGTGTGTCTGTTACCTAGTGTCTATGCGTTTGTTCGTGAGAGAGTGTGTGTGTGTGTGTCTTCAGCACTTACCTTTCTCCAGCGCCGGACTCCCATGGCGCTGGGGATCCCTCCGCCTCTCAGCTCTGAATGTGCATGCGCGGCAAGAGCCGCGCACGCATTCAAACCGCCCATAGGAAAGCATTACTCAATGCTTTCCTATGGACGTTCAGTGTCTTAGAATCGCAGAAGCGCCTCTAGCGGCTGTCAGTGGGACAGCCACTAGAGGCTGGATTAACCCTCAGTGAAACATAGCAGTTTCTCTGAAACTGCTATGCTTTCAGCTGCAGGGTTAAAACTAGAGGGACCTGACACCCAGACCACTTCATTGAGCTGATGTGATCTGGGTGTCTGTAGTGATCCTTTAAGTGTGTGTGCATCTGCATGCACTTGCGTACATACCGCGGTCGCAGGGGTCGCAGCCCTGCAACCCCTGCGACCAGGTGCCCGCCGCCATGTGTTGCTGCCCCGGCCCGCAATTTGTCCCAAGTTTGTAGCGTAAGCTGTGTTGTGGGGAGGGTATCCTTATGTTTAGGTCTAAGTTTCCTAGACATCCAGGCCAGGGTCGGTAGTGTGAAGCCATTAGTGTAGGCCGCTTCTATTTGCACCCATTGTGGGGGATTGGGGTTGCCACTAGTAGCTAACACTTGGCCTATGACGGCTGCTTTATAATAGTTGGTTAAATTTGGTAGGCCCATACCTCCCAATGGGAACGTTTTATATAGGGTAGATTTGGCAATTCTGGGTTTTGTGCCATTCCATATAAATTAGTTGATTACTGATTGTGCTTCGCGTAGGTAACTGGTAGGGACCGCTAGTGGGATGGTTCTGAATAAGTATTGTATTCTCGGTAGGAGTAGCATTTTTGCAGCAGCTATTCTGCCCGCCCAAGAGACAAACTTCCCCTTCCAACTGTGTATGAGGTTTTTGAGTTCTATGAGTAGCGGGTTGTAGTTGGCTTTGTGGATGCCTGCTAACGTTTTTGTTAGTGCTACCCCTAGGAATTTGAGATTATCCGTTCGCCATTCATATGTGAACGTCTTTTTAAGAGTGCCCAGCTCCGGTTGTGGGATATTTATGCCCATTGCTTGTGTTTTGGAGATGTTCAATTTGTAATACGAGCAGTTGCCATATTGGCGGATTAGGTGGTGTAGTGCAGGTAACGAATTCCGGGGGTTCTGTAGCGTGAGGAGGATGTCATCTGCAAATAACGTTAGTTTGTGTTCTGTGTTCCTTACTTTGATACCCTGTATTTGGGGGTTGTTCCTGATCAAGTGTGTAAGGGGTTCCAGGGCTAGGATGTACAGTATTGGGGACAGGGGGCAGCCTTGTCGTGAGCCGTTGGATATGTTAAAGTTGGCTGAGGAAAAGCCACCGTTTACCACCTGGGCCGAGGGGTATGAATATAATGCCTTGATGAGAGTCGTGAACTGCGGGGGGAATCCGAACTTCCCTAGGACCGCGTGGAGGAAGGGCCAGTGGAGGCGATCAAATGCTTTCTCAGCATCCAGTGATACTAATACACTAGGCGTACCTCCTCCACGCAGCCCACCCAGCAAGTCCAGCACCTTCCTCACCCCATCCGCTCCCTGGCGCCCGCTCACAAAGCCTACTTGGTCCGCATGCACTAGTGTGGGAATAATTGCGGACAGTCTGTTGGCGAATATCTTGGCTAGAATTTTCGTGTCCGTATTGAGGAGCGAGATTGGGCGCAAATTTTGACTTTTATTTGGGGGTTTCCCTGGTTTGGGGAGTGTCACTACATGTGCCGTGAGCATTTCTTTTGGTATCCTGCCTGTAGTTATAATATGGTTGTAGACTGGCGCCAGGCGGGGGGCTAGTATGCTAGTGAATGTTTTGTAGTAATAGTTTGTTAGGCCGTCTGGTCCCGGGGATTTCCCGGTTGGGAAAGCAGCTATTGTTTGTTGTATTTCGTGAGTAGTTACCGGTGATTGAATCGTTTGTTTTTGTTGCTGAGTTAGTGTTGGCAGGTGTATGGGGTCTAAAAAGTCCTCTATTTCAGTGTCCGTGGGTTGATGTGTGCCGTCATCCTGTTTTAGGTTATATAAAGTATGGTAGAATTGGGCCATTGCATCATTAATATCTTGGAGATTGTATATTTTCCCTCCTTTACTGGTGATTAGGTAAGGGATCTTGGACTGAGCTTGCTGTTTCCGCAGCATCGCTGCCAGAGCCTTCCCCGCTCTATTGCCCTGTGTGTATTGTCTCATCTTTAGGCGTTGCAGTGTGTGCAATGTTTTGGCTATTTGTATGTCGTTTAGGCGTTGCGTGGCTTGTGCGATTGTCGCGAGGTGGGTTACGTCTGGACTTGCTGTATGTGTATTTGTGGCATTCCGAATAGTACGCAGTAATGTTATGTATTCTGCGTTGGATTTGCGTCTGATGTATGAGGCCCTGCTTATTATTAGTCCTCTAATGGTTGGTTTATGTGCCTGCCACAGGGAGGTGGGGGATATGTCCGGGGTGTCGTTGGTCTGAAAGTATCATTCCAGATCTCGGGTCATTTGGGTCAAGAAGGTGGGATCGTGTAGTAGAGCGTCGTTCAGACGCCAAGGTGCTCGACCTCTGTGGGGGAAGGAACCTCTTAGTGTCATCGTGAGCGGTGCATGGGCGGACCATACAATGTCCCCAATGGTGCATTGGGTGATTCTCGAAATCAGCGTTCCTGATACTAGGATATGGTCTATTCTTGAGAATGATTTGTGGACCTGTGAATAGTAAGTGAATTCCTTATCCATAGGATGTAGTGAACGCCATGCATCATGTAGGTTGCGTTCCACTAGTAGCTTAGTTATGGCTGTGCTCTGTGTGGTTGTTGCATGTTGTCGGTGGAGGGTATCTGTGTAGGTCTTATCCATATAAGGGTCTAGTACATGGTTTAGGTCTCCACATATGACCATAGCCCCCTGTGTCTGATGAGGGAGTTTATTCAAGATTTTTTTGTAGGAATTGCTTTTGGTTTGTATTTGGGCTGTATATGCCTACCAAGACATATTCCATATTGTTTATCATGCAGTGCAGGATTATATATCTCCCCTGTGTATCTTTGTTGACTTTTAGAAGCTCAAACGTCAAGGAGGTGTGTACAAGAAATGATACTCCCTTGGACTTGGAGGTGTGTGTGTCATGAAACTGGGTTGGGAAGTCTCGAAGTCCAAAGTAACTTTTATATATTTTCATACAATTCTCTCACCTTGCTTGCATTCAAAATTCCTGGGACATATCTACACGTCTGATAAAAAATCTACAACCTAACTGGGAATTATGCTGGTTTTATTTAATTAAAATTAATTGATTTTTGCTAATAGCAGGAATATATATCTGGATATATGTTGGTCAGATTTCAATTATTAGAAATCACAATTAGGTAAAAAGTGGGTAGTTAATTCCCAACAATAAAACTTAGCTTTTAATTGTAACTAAAAATAAAAGTAGCAGTTGGTATAGTGACCCACCAAAACACAAATATAAATATATATATAAAAAATGTGGCAACACCAGGAGACAGTGGAACAAAACAGTGAGCCACTGTGACTTACAAAGTCGAAGGGGTTATACTGTTAGTGATACAAAGCCACCAAAGTGTATACAGCAGTGTAAGCTGCTAACTAAATTCCTGCTACTGAGTATATATAGCAGAGAGTCTGTTCAAGCGGTATGATCATTAAATAGATGAGCTTGCCGTTTTCAAAACACTATTTAGAGACATTATAGCGGTAAATATGCCAATATTTTCTAACAGGGTTAGACACACGGCGACACTGACTCATCTGCTCTATCTAGAAGCAAGTTCAGCTAAATTTCTCTCTAGCCTGTTTTGGCTTTCTGCTGGGAGGTTGGGACTTTATATCACTGCACTAGCGATCAGGAGAAATCAGGCTTTTTGCTAAGGGGTGCCCTCGAAGGCACGAGTTGCTAGGGTCACTAGTGACAGGCAGATAGTCTCCTTTACTATACACCATATTATCTGCAGTTTTCTCTCCCCCCTCCCCTTTTGATTATCAGTTTTGTATTTGAGCTTTTCAGGAGCTCAGTCATCCTTTCACGCTTTACCAGTATTAGCGATTTAAATACTGCAAATTTACCGGTCTCTCTCAGAACCTTGGTTTAGCAGTCTGAGAATATGCCTAAAGTTGTTTGGTCAATTTGGCTAATATACCGACTCAGCTACTTACTACCTAAACGTCTGTATATATGTGCATTATAAACGGCAAGCTTATTTCATTACAGACCGCCTGCACCAGGCTCTACAAAATATCTGACATGAGTGTTTTGGTAAAACTGTCAATTATACCCATACAGCTACTTTACCGCTATAATGTCTCTAAATAGTGTTTTGAAAACGGCAAGCTCATCTATTTAATGATCATACCGCTTGAACAGACGCTCTGCTATATATACTCAGTAGCAGGAATTTAGTTAGCAGCTTACACCGCTGTATACACTTTGGTGGCTTTGTATCACTAACAGTTTTGTTCCACTGTCTCCTGGTGTTGCCACATTTCCGAACTTCCGGAATCGACGAAGACAGGTGAGTAGGGGTTTGCTGGGTTTATATATGCCTAAATCCCTCCCACAACTTCAGGCATACACCTTCTATTTATATATAAATAGAAGGCGTATGCCTGAAGTTGTGGGAGGGATTTAGGCATATATAAACCCAGCAAACCCCTACTCACCTGTCTTCGTCGATTCCGGAAGTGGTTTGCTGGGTTTATATATGCCTAAATCCCTCCCACAACTTCAGGCATACGCCTTCTATTTATATATATATATAAATAGAAGGCGTATGCCTGAAGTTGTGGGAGGGATTTAGGCATATATAAACCCAGCAAACCCCTACTCACCTGTCTTCGTCGATTCCGGAAGTTCGCCTTCATTCCGCTTCACAGACCCTCTGACGTCATTCGTCCGCGACGTTTGCACAGCCCGCCGGTCAGCACGGTTTCCACGAGAACGCTGGCATCAGTAAAGTCACCCGACAACCGTAAGTTCCACTTCGTTAGATAATTAATTCATGTAATTTATGCATTCGCATTCGGCTAACTTAAACAGCTCATAATTTCTCTTACTCACGTTTCAATAAACGCCGTTCAAACTAACGCATCTGATAACTACAGTACAAACACTTATCCTCCATAACGCTATTCTTAGCTCGAATTTTCATAATTTTCGGTCTGTGTTGGTATTACTAAACTAGTTATTTTTCCTTAGAGTGGCATGCTTTTAAACACATATGACATTTCTAATTTACAACCAATTCAAGTACATGAACGTTTCTGCATAACAGGAAGGTATTATAGTCTGGTGTAGCGAGTTACGGTGACAGATTGGCAATAGTTTGGGTTAACATTAAATTCTACACATTACCTTATCTTGAATTCCAGTAGCAGTTGTTATGGTATATACAAATGGGTTAAACCTAGTATGTGTATATTTCATTTACTTGCTAAATTATTTTATTTTTTTTTTTTTTTTATTTGATTGCTAAATTTATGGGTCTCCTCCGTATGCTTTGTTTTAAAAATTACAAGGGTAATTCTTCCAGGATACGTTCTTCAATTAAAGCTGTATTACAAGTTACGGTTTGGTTAGTAATATTTCCCTTCCTACACTACGTTATTCCTTCCTACCTTGCTCATTACTAATAGGAGTCGGTAAAAATTTTCATAAACTAAAATTGGCTTGTTTCTTTTCTATTTTATCTAACATCACCTGTGTCCGTTTTTCTGCAATTCGGGACGTCAGCAGTACAAGCTGACAGTGTAAATTACTCTCTAGGTCATCTTAGGTTAATCCTGTCACTAATTCATCGTTCAGGTAAGTCTAATATATTACAATACGAGCACGTTCAGTCGCCGCTATTCTCCCGTCCAGTTAGTCGTTGCTGGTTGCTAGGGTTTTATGAGCCCAATAGCGGTAATCTTCCCCTGGCTTCTTCGCCTAGGTTAGTGGTCCCGCGAGGCCAACTCCCATCCTCATCTCGGAGGTACTACGTCCCTCGGGCCAAATCATAGTTAGCCGCCTCGCATTTTGTATAGAGAGGGCCTCACCAGTCACCCCAGTCTGTCTTATGATTACTTCTCACCGAGAGGCCAACACCCCGCCACAACGCTCAGTGGCCTCAAATCCCCTCGCGCCAACTCATAGATAGAGCCTCTCAAGCCACTTGGCACTTAGCAGGGCCTCACCAGTCACCAACCTAGTTTAATTGCTTCGCCACGGTGGCACTAGCTAGTCAACCAGCACACACACGCACGCAAAAAAAAAAAAACACTAAGTTTCCTCTCATGCCGTAGCATGTCAACAGCCTCGGTTCCAGACGATGAACAATCAGTCGCAAGCACTCCGTCCAGATCTAGCTCCCAGCCAAGACAACCTAGTGCCTCATCCAGCTACAGATCCTGGACTATTCCAAAGATTACGGCCGAGCTGAATAGGAGGAATATTCCCTTCCCGGCTACAGCCAGGAAAGCTGAACTCTTCCGTTTGCTTAACGCCCAAATTGCGGAGGATTCACCAGGCCCTAGTTCTGACGGTTCTATACAGAATAGTTTAGCTGAACTGCGGAGCATGATGTCCTCTTTGGTCTCCTCTGTAGCCGGCATTAGTACCAGACTAGATACCCTGGAAGCCTCTGGTCGGTCCGGCGTTACGGAAGTTCAGGTTCCTCTGGTACAACCAGAGTCCGACTTAGGAGGTAACTCCACTAATACTCCTGTCAAAAAGTCTAATATCATTAATCCTGTTCATTTAATCCCACAAAACCTTAGACGGGATGTTAACTTAGCTTCCCTCCTCATCGCATCACAGGATGTTATCGAGAACAGGGCTTAAACCTTTGAAGATATATCATTAGTGATGAAAGCCAGGGACCCTAGGCTTAATAAAAAACTTAATATTCCCGAGTTCGTATTAGCCTTTGGATTATATCGAGACGTAATTTGCTCCGCTTTCCCGCACCGTAGGGAAGAGCTGGACTTATATTTGCACAAGCTGGTGGACCTAGCCTACAAGTACGGTGGTTATGCATTCTACGACTACCACAAGTCCTTTTCAGCCAGATCAGCCGCATCCCTGGCACAGTTCAACACTCCCACTGATTGGAGTCAGTTGGACACTGAATTATTTTGCAGGCATTTTGCCGGGCTTAGGACACCAGCATGTGCAATATGCGCTTCAGCTTCTCATACTTTGAACTTTTGTCCTAGTACCGCAGTTAGTCCATCTACTAGTTTCGCTAACCCAGACTATTCTAGTCAAAGGGAAATGAAGGACAAATTAGGCAGACCCATAGTGTTTCTCGGGAAAACACAGGTTTGTAATAACTTTAATGAAGGGGGATGTAGTTATAGCGCATGTAGATTGCTCCACGTTTGTTCTGTCTGTTTCAGGGCACACGCAAAAACGATGTGCCCGAACAAACTGTTTCCGAAAAAGGCAATTACTCCAATAAATGTACCAAATTTGCAACACTACCTGACTGCACATCCTTCTTCTCAATTAGCGGACTTTCTCATCTCCGGTTTCACCAAAAGGCTTTCACACAGGTTTTGTGGCACTCCCTTCAGGCACACTAGAATGCCCCAACCTGCAGTCGGCAATATCCGACCCAGCCAGTCTAAAACATCTCCTCGACAAGGAGGTGGAAAATGGTTTCATGATAGGTCCCTTCACCACACCACCTTTCACGTCCTGGAGAACAAGTCCTTTAGGTATAGCCACGGGTAAATTCAACGACAAAAAAGAGGTTAATAATTGACTTCTCTGCACCGCACTCTTCCACCTCCCCAAGTTTAAATTCCCTTATTCCATCCGAAGACTTCTCACTGCAGTATGCCAAGATAGACGATGCCATTCAAGCCATTGTCAACCTCGGTAAGGCAGCCTGGTTGAGCAAAACGGATATCTCGAATGCTTTTAAGCATCTACCTATTAAGCAGTCGCTCTGGCACCTACACGGGGTCAAATGGCAAGGGGAATATTATTTTGCTACCAGGCTGACCTTTGGCTCAAAAAGTAGCCCGAAACTTTTCGACTTGTTTGCAGAGACCCTGAATTGGCTGTTACTCAACGAGTCCAGATGCCCAGTAGTAATCCACTACCTCGACGATTTTCTGTATATAGAACCTCACTACTGCACACCGCTCAGCCTACATAGGGCACTCTCCTTATTTGAGGAACTTGGTGTTCCCATAGCCGCAAATAAGACTGAGGGTCCCGATACAGAAATCACCTTTTTAGGGATCACGATCAATTCTGTATCCATGCAAACCAGCCTCCCTCAAATCAAGGTGGATAGGATTTTAGATTGCATTCACACCTGCACCAACCTCGGGTCTTGCACCAGGAAAGAATTACAGTCTCTCTTGGGCTCTCTTAACTTTGCCATGAGAGTTATCCCGCAAGGCAGATCTTTTATCTCCAGGTTACTCTCGCTACTACACGGCCTCCCTGACGACGACACAAAGATAAGTTTAGACCATTCAGCAAGGGCTGACCTAGAAATGTGGAAACTATTCTTGTCCTCGTGGAATGGTAGGTCATTGTTCATTCCTCCCATCTCCGACGATTCTCCAGTTATCTGGACAGATGCTGCAGCTTCAGTCGGGTACGCAGCAATATTTGGGGACGAATGGGTATATGACAGTTGGCCGCCTGAGACTAACACACTAGATAACTTCGACAAAACCTCAGCGTTATTTGAAATCTTTCCCATAGTAGCAGCAGCACACATTTGGGGTGGAAATTGGAGGGGTAAAGCGGTTAAGTGTTTTTCGGATAACATAGCAGCCTGCAATATAATTAACAAAGGCCGGTCTCAGTCCCTGTCTATCATGAAGTTAGTAAGAAGGCTCACTTGGTTAGCAGTAAACTGGCAGTTTTACATTTGTTGTATACATGTTCCAGGAATGTTCAATAACTCTGCTGACGCATTATCACGTTTCAATTTTCAGGATTTTTTCAGCCTTCACCCTACTGCGAACAAGCAACCCAAAACACCCCCACAGTTTGCAGATCTAATCATGCTTTAGATCAATTATTGGCCCAGGGTAGAATTCTAGCACAGGCCGGGTTATCGGCAAACACAAAAAAAGCGTACAATAGGGCATTTGAAATGTGTAATAATTTTGTACACAACTTTAACATAATAAATCGATTTTCAGTAGAAACTATGGTTGCATTTTCAACTTTTTGCCACATCTCATTAAAGCTTGCTTACAACACCATCAAACTATACTTAACAGGTATACAACACTTCATGCTTACTATCTATCCCGATAAGACCCCTTTCTTGTCCACATACCCAATTAAAAACATTCTTAAAGGTATCCAGAGACTAAATAACCATATAACCCTTGAGAGACTCCCAATTGATAGTAACATCTTTGAGAAAATCTCTGAGCTCTTAGATAAAGGTCCTTTTGATTGCCCTACTAATCTGATAATTAAATCCGCAGCTTATTTGGCTTTTTTCGGATTCCTACGGCCCAAAGAGTTTTCAGTAGAAAAATAACAGACACAGACACTTGCCTTAAACAGAAAAATTTGTCCAAAATAAATGATCATTATATTTTAGTTATTCCCCGTACAAAAACAAATCAAACAGGCCCCCCCGTGGAGGTTAAGTATTTCCCTACAGGGTCTAAATGTTGCCCAGTCCAGGTGCTGGATAACCTGTTAAGTCAGCAGATTAGGAATCCAGAACTGCCGCTTTTGTCCCTACAAGGAAAACCACTCACGACGAAACATTTCATGCTATACATACGTTCATTGTTACTTAGACTTGGCCTCAACCCAAACTCCTTCTCAGGACACTCGTTTCGAATCGGGGCAGCCACCACGGCTTCAAGTAATCATGTCCCATCACACATAATAAAGAAAATGGGACGCTGGAAATCTGCAGTGTATAACCGGTACATTCCAAACCCAGAGAAAGAGATCAGACTCGCTTTTCACAGTATGTCTAAATAATGTTTATTGTTGTGGTGTTAATAAATATATAAACGTTACTTACTTTTTGGCCTCTTTTTTACAGGCCTAGCCTCTCGTCGGTTTCGGCACACCTCAACCGACTATTATTTGTTAAAACTAAATCTACTTGGAATGTACGCCCCTTTTCATAATCCCGTACACAAATAGAAGGCGTATGCCTGAAGTTGTGGGAGGGATTTAGGCATATATAAACCCAGCAAACCCCTACTCACCTGTCTTCGTCGATTCCGGAAGTTCCCCTCCCACCACACCCTCTTCACATATCATTATAACCAGGCGGGCCCTCTTTTTTACAGGCCTAGCCTCTCGTCGGTTTCGGCACACCTCAACCGACTATTATTTGTTAAAACTAAACCTACTTGGAATGTACGCCCCTTTTCATAATCCCGTACACAAATATATATATATATATATATATATATATATTTATATTTATATTTGTGTTTTGGTGGGTCACTATACCAACCGCTACTTTTATTTTTAGTTGTAATTAAAGGCTAAGTTTTATTGTTGGGAATTAACTACCCACTTTTTCCCACTTTAGTTTCCCTCCAGATGGAGGGAAACCCACTCTATCAGGATTATTTCTACCTATTTTTCCTGTCCTTTCTCTCTACGTTCCTTCTATTATTTTGTATTTTTGGTTTATTTATTTCACTAGGGGTTAACCCCCAAGTAGGATAAATCCACTTATATATCCTCCCCCTCCCCCCCTTTTTGTCATAATTAGGTAAGGAATATATGGTTATAAAAATTAAATTTCTGCAAGTGGAATAAAGAGAATATATTAATGGTAAATTTGCCAAATGTTAGCATACCAAATTTTTACATCCCCCACGTTGAATTTATGGTTTAAAAGTATGCATTTTTATAAAATAGACATCAGAGGTTTTTTAATTCTTTATTTTTGTTGTGCACAGCTTACATAATAGGTTTGGCTTGCCACAAAAACAGTAGTACGCGTTAGAATACTATAACATTGCAAACATTGCGGTAGTGGTTCTGCACAATTTTTATATGTTTAAATGTAGGAAGAGCATATGGTAAGATAGACAGGTTAGTAGTTGGGTAGGGAACTGTGTGTCTTGCTAGGTGTTACGAGGGCAGGCTGCCACAGGATATCAGCGTGTCAGATTGGTTGTAAGGCAGCGCTGTGATACTAGGGAAGCATGATTAGTCGTCTTTACTGAACAGGGTCTGCCCAAGTGTTAAGAACTAGTAAGCCTCTGGGTTGCTGAAAATTACTTGAGCTTCAACATATATGGTTAAACTAAGGCATCACTAAGCTGAAATAAAAATTTAACAAGGTAACATTGCTTTCTAGGTTATGAGAGATCAAATATAAACCACACGCTTGAGAGGAACTGTTTGGGTTCCCGTGAGGTTTGTCCCAGGTCAGTCCGTTTGCCAGGCAACATAAGGGGCGCAGAGGGAGGCAGTGTTAGTGGTTTTCAACCAATACCCCGTGCATGCCATCGTGGACAGTTCATTCCATGTTCGGGTATCTCGGTCCCCCTGTCCGGCGTATGGGAAGTCAGGCTGTGCTGCAAATGCTGTAGGCTGGCTGGGACACCCTGGGTTCGGCGCGGGTCGCTTCTCCCGCTCTGGTGGCGGGTTGGTTTCCGCACATCACAGTCTTGGTGTCGCTTAGGGTACGTATTCTGCTGTGGAGGGGAGTGGCTGGTGGCTCTGTTGTGCCGGCGCTGTCTGCAGCGGTTAGGCTGCGATCTGTATGCATGGTGCTTTGTGTTTTTGCTTCCCTTGGCCCCCGGCGCTGGTGGGCTCACCGTCGTGGGTTGTGGTGGCCGCGAGGTGATAATGCTTGGGGAGGGCTTCTCTTTCAGCCTGGTCCCGTTCTCACGAGTCACTCCTCGGAGTTGAGGTGATGTGGGCTGCGGGTGTATTGCCACTGGCTCCCAGAGCCTCTCAATGAATTCCTCCAGCCTCCGCCAGGCTTGTTCCATGGGGCTGAGCTGGAGCGCTTCAGACTGTGTGTGTCTGGGTTCACTCTGACAGTAGACAGCCGCCATCTTGTGTTGTGCGGTAGTAGGTTGGCAAGGTCTATTGCAGCCGGGGGGATCGCTATCGCCACTGATTGCAAGCTTGTGCGGACCAGGATATCCCCCACCAGTCCAAAGGGGGGGGGGGGGGGGAGGGAGAGAGTTAAGCTCGAAGCTCAATACCTTGCGGGGTCTTTTGATTCCCGTCTAGGAGGTCGGCCGTTCCTCCTGCCCGGGTCTCGCTAGGCCGCAGTTTTCCAGCATCTGGTTTTCACTCTCTGTGCGTCACTCGATTGCACCGGCAACAGGTGTGCTTTCAGCTTTCTTGGGTCCCTTTTAGTGTCGGTAAGGCGTCGGTGAGCCCGTGGTTTTGTCGTTTAATTTAGTTTTAAGAGAGGAGCTCACCGACCATGCGACTGTTCAGTATGGCGTCCGGGCCCCGCCCCGAATTCTGTTTTTTTATGCACACGTCATCTGGTTTTGGCCAGCTGGTTATATGTAACTGCTAGAATTTTACCAAATGTGCAGGTATCAAATACACCTTTAGCTGCAATCTCTAAACTAACCCCTGCCAAAAGAATCTAACTAGAGATTTGGGGGAAGGGAACGGACTAACTAAAATTTGCAGCTTTCAAAAGAAACAAAAATAAAATTCAGGAACAAGTATTACAAAAAGCAATGTTCTGTGTGGTAGAGCCTAAAACATGTTCCAATACACAGTCCGGGTTTTGAAGGGCAATCGGGACAGTGCAAAGGGATGTCTGTCCTTTTCCCTTTTATATAACAGACCGGGCAAACGTTTCTGGGGATTTTTTTTTTTTTGCAGTTGGTGGTATCTTAAAAATAACAGTTGTAATATTGTGTATACAGTAGCTATAAATATTATATAAGTGGATAAAATTGTGCTGCTACCACCAATGTGTAATCTCTCACTGCTTAACACAAATAGATAAAATGTAGTGGTTGACTGTATGTTAGAAAAAACAACACCAGTCAATAAGGTGGAGCGCTCAAAGTTAAATAACTCACCCCCCGCCCCTGGACTTGTAGGTAACCTAGGGGTAGGGAGAATGAAAGAGAATGGTATAATATATTTTTGATGAGTGATAATATAGTAAGCGTATATGGACCCACTCACATGTTACTGAGCCTAAACAGGACAGGCTCAGATCATATTTTAGGTGACATATTTTAGGTGACACAGAACCTTTAAATTATGCTTTAAATTATGCTTTTCCTTTAAAAACAAAAGCCAAAATCTGGTACAGTACGTCTGAGAACTTTAGTGGATAAAAAGGAATAAATAGAACTGCTATAAACCTGGCTCTGAGTGTAATGGCATATGTCACTAGGGGGACACAACCCTGCTTGCTGATATCTGGAACACTGGCTTACGTCCACAGCAGACAATGTAGTAATTTTTTTTTTTTTTTTTTTAAATAATAAATTATTGCTATGAATCTTCACTCCTGTAGACAGTCCGAGATGCGTTTCGACGGTCGGCTTTCTTAATTGGTGTAAGCATGTGTGTTCCTGCTTTCCATTAATACATTCAGGGTAGATCTGATTGGTTGTTTGGTGTTCCTCACTATCTTAATTGATTGCAGCTATGTTCCGCATACAACAGTTCTAGTTTCATCATACAGATATGACGTACCGTTTCCTTTGCCCATATTGGACAAGTTCGTAATCGCCATTTTTCTTGATGCCAGTCTATGTGCACAAATAATGGCTCTCATAGAGAGCAACAGAGTGAGAGTAAGGGCATATAATAAAGAAGAAAGTTAGCAAGGCAATAGTATATTATTTACAGAAAACTTGTTACAAACTATCTCCATATATCTAGTGTAAATATCAGCCATTAGACATACATTATTTACCCCATCAAGTGATATTCAAACGTGTCTAAGCTCATATGTAGAACAGTATATTCTCACCCCTTGATCATGCATCATTTAACCCATTAGGTGATGTGTGAAAGTGCTCATACTTATATTGTATGTAAGGAAATAAATGTATAGTTGTGTTAAAGGTACATTGAGCCTTATTTTAATTGTCAAACGTGACAAATATATAGGCTTTAACTAGAATGCATGTTATTTGTAATGTTTGGGGGGGGGGGGGGTGGGGGTGGGGGGAGAGAGAGAGAGAGAGAGAGAGACAGCTAGCAGATTATTACAAACTTATAAAAAAAGACCAGGATATATTTTAGACAATCTTTCTTAAAAAAAAAATAATGAATTAAAAACAAAACTTAATCAAAAGAAATGGCGGAGTTCAAAATCACTATTTAATCCATGAGGTAACATAGTATTTAAGTTGAAGATCCACCTCATTTCCATTTGGCCTATATGTTGTATTAAATCATCACCCCTCCAGTTCGGTGATATTTTTTGTATGCCTATAAATTGAATATTATTAGGATCATTGTTGTGTGACTTCAGAAAATGTGATGAGAGATTATGTTCCTCAAATCAGCTTTTTTTTTTTTAAATTCTTTATTTTTGTAGTGCAGGGATACAATACAAGTTGGCAAGAGGTGCCCCAAAAGCAGTCCTCCGGCTTCTCCACGCGTAACATGCGGGGAACATGCATAACAAGCACAATTTTTGTTGTTTAGTCAGGTTTAGACATGTGAAGTGATACTTAGAATGGGAATATGATTAAGTGAGGACAGTGTAATAACCATGTTGTGAACATTCAGATTAATGTGATTAAGTTAGCAGGTAGATTTAATAGCGGACCTTGCGCTTTGTAAGATGAGTGTGCACGCTAAGTAGATACTGTTCTAGCAAGTAGCTGTGTGAACCATAGAGTGAGAGCACTAAGTTGAAAAGCGCAAATAAAAGTGCTGAACGTTATTCGCAAGGGTGTCGCTTGTAAGTAAATTGTACGTTAATTTATGCTATTCTAAGCTGTAGTCTGTTGTGTCAGGGAGAGATTCAAGTGCAGGTGTGTACATAGAGTGGTTTACTGACATATGATAAACTATTAAAATAACAAGCTCAGCTGAATCAAGCATTTAAAGCAAAACAATATTAGAGTGTCCACCCCATGTTGGGCCAATACAGTTAGTCATGCTTCCTTGCCGGGATGCCGGACGATCCATCTGTTGGTAGTGCGGTCTGCCATAGTGGGATGAGCGGATTGTCCGTGCAGGGAGACAATCTTCCACCCAGGGGTACGTGTTGTCCAGCCTGATGCCCGCCGTGTACAGGGGGAGAGAGTTGTCGGGCAGTATGCTCCAGCCCCTCTGCGTTGAGTGAAGCGGTTCAGTAGGGTAAGTTAGGGCCTTATACCATTGTCCCGTGGTGTGATCAGTACCCGCTGATGCTGTGGGTGGTAGTGCTGCTCCCCCCTGGCTTGTGGTACCTTGGAGTTCATTTGTTGGCTCCTGTTCATTCAGGTCCTGTAGTCCGCCTGTGTAGTAAGAAGGGGATGCGTCCGGCAGAGTCGCCTGCCACGCGGTCTCCGCCATCTTGGAAGCGGACCCTCAGCAAGTTAGTGGCTCTCCGGTAGGACACAGGGTGGGGGCCGGGATCATCCCCGCCGGCCCATAGGGGAGGGGGGGAACAGGGCCGGACCCGCCTAGCTTCTCGGTTCCGCTGTACCTCTGGCGGGCAGGATAGCTGGGCAGCGGCCGTCCACCCCGCTCACCGCCCGGGCGGTCTCCATCTTAGCTGACAGGGATCGCCCACCGAGGGACTAAAACCTCTAGGCAAGCCTCTCCCCGGTACCAGGGTCGCCTCTAGTGTTGTGGCACTGCTTCCAGTTGCTGGGGGAGAATTTTGCCGGTTTTCAAGGGCTAAAAACTAGGTAGCTTGTCGGGAGCCATTCTGCTGTGCGTCCGCTCGGCATGGCGGTCCGGCCCCGCCCCCCCAAATCAGCTTTTTTATGTTTCTGATGTGTTCTTGTATACGGACATTGAGGGGGCGAATAGTGCGTCCAACGTAGAAAAGGCCACATGGACATATGATCACATATAGTACTCTCTTTGAATTACGTGATTGATTCTTTAGTTTTAAAGATCTGTTTAGGATTATTTGGATGTTGAAAAGTTGTTACATGTGTCTTTTTGCTCTGAGTATTTTTGCAAGCTCTGCAAGTTCCACATCCCAAAAAACCTTTTGTTTCATAAAGGAAATGTGAATTTTCTTTAACTCTTATATGATTATGTACTAGAATCCTATTAAGGCTTGGGACTCCTCTATAAACAACAGTGTTTTTTTTTTGTTTTTGTTTTTTCCGGAAGTATAGAAATGAGTGTGTCATCATTTCTCAAGATGGGCCAGTATTTAAGATTCTTTTAACCTGCTTATTTGTACAATTAACATCACATATGAACACTGGTTCATTCCTATTCCTTATTTTAATTCTCTCTTTGTATTCTAGCAGGGACGATCTATCTTTTAGCTTAGCTTGCTCATATGCTTCCTTCAGTAATTTGTCTTTGTACCCTTTTTCTTTAAACTCCTGTAGTATAATTGTTGTTGCATGATCTTGAAACATCTGGTCATCTGTACAGTTACGTGTGATCCTAAGCAATTGCGCTTTAAGAGCATTAAGAAGCCAAGGTGAAAAATTGCAACTATTCTCTTGTATGTAACTGTTGACATCTACTTTAAAAAAAAGAAAAAAAAATGTGTTGGTCTTGAGTGTTCCATTGTCTATATAGATGTCCAAATCTAAAATAATTACTTGGCAATTAATAAAGTGTGTAGTGAGCTTTATTCCCCAATCATTAGAATTAAGATGAGATGGGAAGGTTAGAAGAGATTCTTCATCACCCCTCCAAATAAAGAACAGATAATCAATGTATCTGCAAATGGTCGCAAGGTTTGCCTCCCATCTACGATCCCTATAGATGTACTCTTGTTCCCAATGGGACACGAAGAGCTTAGCGTAACTGGGGGCAAACCTCGTGCCCATTTCAGTGCCACATACCAAAATTAGTTGTGATGAAGTATCCAATCAATCACTTCAACAATAAAATTAATTTGGTCAGGGTGGAACCTCTGTGAACTGTCCAAAAATGTCCTTGTTGCCAAACAATCTTTGTCGTGGGGAATTATGGTGTAGAAGGAGGTTACATCTGATGTGACCAAATAAGAGTTTTCTTTCCATTTAATATGTTCAAGGACTGATAGAATACTAATAGTGTCCTTCAGGTAGCTGGAGCATTGTTGCACAATTTGTTGTAAATTTCTGTCTATATATTGAGACAGTTGGCTCGATATAGACCCAATCCCTGATATTATAGGTCTTCCAGATGGATTTTTTGTGTCCTTGTGGACCTGCGAGAGGTAATAAAACACTGATATTTTGGGGTGTAATATATTCAGGAATTCATATTCCTCAATTTCCCTTTCTCTATCAGTTCGTTATAGCTGATTTTGATGTCACTAGTGGGGTGTTTATTGAGAATTTTATATGTGTTAGTATCGCCCAAAATTCTGTTAGCTTCCTTAACATAATCCGTATATTGTAAAAGGACTATCCCTCCCTCCTTATCCGCCGGTTTAATGACTAGTGTATTATCACTTTTGAAGTCTTGACGGGCTGTTCTTTAGGATTCAAATTATGTTCATATCTATTTAGTCCCATGTCACTCGAAGAGAGTAGTATATGTGATCATATGTCCATGTGGCCTTTTCTACGTTGGACGCACTATTCACCCCCTCAATGTTTGTATACGAGCACATCAGAAACATAAAAAAAAAGATTTGAGAAACAATCTCTCATCACATTTTCTGAAGTCACACAATAAGGATCCTAATAATATTCAATTTATAGGCATACAAAAAATAACACCGAACTGGATGGGGTGATGATTTAATACAACATATAGGCCAAATGGAAATGAGGTGGATCTTCAACTTAAATACTATGTTACCTCATGGATTAAATAGTGATTTTTGAACTCCGCCATTTCTTTTGATTAAGTTTTGTTTTAAATTCATTATTTTTTTAAGAACGATTGTCTAAAATATATTCTGGTCTCTCCCCCAAACATGTCTTATGATTTTTTAAAGTTTTGTTTTGTTTTTAATTCATTCTTTTTTAAGAAAGATTGTCTAAAATATATTCTGGTCTCCCCACCAAACATTCCAAATAATATGCATTCTAGTTAAAGCCTATATATTTGTCACATTTGACAATTAAAATAAGGCTCAATGTACCTTTAACACAACTATACATTTATTTTCTTACATACAATATAAGTATGAGCACTTTCACACATCACCTAATGGGTTAAACGATGAATGATCAATGGGGGGGAATATACTGTTCTACATTTGAGCTTAGACACATTTGAATATCACTTGATGGGGTAAATAATGTATGTCTAATGACTGATATTTACATTAGATACATGGAGATAGTTTGTAACAAGTTTTCTGTAAATAATATACTATTGTCTTGCTAATGACGGAACACAGCCGCGATCAATTCAGAAAGTGAGGAACACCAAACGACCAATAAGATCTACAATGAACGTATAAAAGGAAAGCAGGAACACACATGCTTACACAGATTGAGAAAGCTGACCGTCAAAACGTGTCTCAGACTGTCTACAGGAGTGAAGATTCATAGCAATATTTTATTATTATTGTTTTTAAATTGTACGTTTTAATTTAATAATTTTTTTTTTTACTACATCTTCTGCTGTGGACAGATATCTGCACGCAGATATCTGTAAGCAGGGTTGTGTCCCTCTAGTGACATATATGCCATTACACTCAGAGCCAGGTTTATAGGCTCTGATTAAGGTGAGCAGTTCTATTTATTCCTTCTCATCCACTAAAGTTTTCAGATGTACTGTACCACATTTTGGTTTTTTGTTTTTGTTTTTTTTAATAGAACTTTTTATTATTTTCCAAGTATATGGGGTACAGAAGAGAAGGGAGGGGTTAGGGGGGGTATTAATCATTGTATGTCATATGATACATTAGTTTGTTATACAATAAGTTGTAACATTATATAGTAGTATGTTATACATTAAACGTTAATGCAATATATTAGCTTAGTACACATTAATTGGTAGAACAGCATATCAGTCTTTTATCCAATACATGGTAACATCGTATATTAGCCTAGGACAACATAAGTGTTAAAACCAGAAAGTGGTGTTATGGTGAACAAGGGGGAACAGGATAAACGAGGGTGACCAAGGACAGGAAGGTCGCCACTATACTACCCTGTAGTCAAGGGTATAAACATTGAAGGCATCAGAGTAGGTTGTGCATTGTTAGGAGCCTTCTAACATTCTGGTTCACGTTATCAAGTTAGGTAGAGGTTAATGACCCTGACACTAGGTAGGGTCTGATCTGTCAAGAAGTCACGCTTGAGCACCCTGTAAAGGTGTTAAGTGGTTTGTGCTTTAGTGTATAGTGTTTGCCAGGGTTGCCACCTGGATGTGAATCGATGTGTTTCAGCACTATGGAGTGTCGTCATGCTTTCATATATGTGATATTGTTGGATCTTGTCCCACAGTTGAGATTTAGGCGGGCATACCTGTGATTTCCAGTTCATCGCTAGGAGATTTCTAGCAGCCAGTATGATGAGGGCACATATTTGTCTGTGGTCTTTAGAGAGGTTGGTGGGGAATAGGAGTAGGAGGTACGTTTGTGGGTTCTGGGGAAAGTTCTCGATGCCCAGCGACTCCAGCAATCTCCCGACCTCGGTCCAGAGGGGCTGAATCACTGGGCATGTCTACCAAATGTGGAAAAATGAGCCCAGCGCTGTGGAGCACCTCCAGCATGTTGGAATAACAGTGAGGTAGATTTTGTGTAGCCGTAGTGGCGTCATATACCAGCTATACAACAGTTTTCTATGTGCCTCAATGTGGGTGTAACATCTAGTGAGTTTTGAGAGATTATTGAGGGCTTGTATCCAGTCTTCGTTTGACAATTGGAGTGTGCAGTCTTCCTCCCATTTCTGTTTACATGGGGGTTTTTGTTGAGGGACCACGCTGTCCCACATCTTATAGCATAGGGAGATGGTCTTGGGTTTGCCCGGTGCAGCCCAGCATCGGTCAACGATTCCCTCAGCTGGGAGAATTGTCTCCTGCTTTTTGTCATGTTTGTGTACATGGGTCAGTATGGTACCTTTAAGCCGGAGGAATGTGAATAGTTCCTCTGGTGGAAATCGCCATGTGGCCTGTATGTCTGTGAATTGCATGACCTCTCTACCTTTTAACAGTTGCTGTATGTTGGTGATACCCACTTTAACCCACTTAGCTAGGGGTAGGTTCGGCGTCGCAGCGCCAAGGGCCGACAGAGGTGCCTTGGCGTGATATAAGGTTTTACATCCCAGCACGGACATGAACGAGTCCCATGTGTTGAGCGTGAAAGTTGTGGTGGGGAAAAGGGCCATCCTAGGGGTCCTGAGATGTTTGGGTGTCCGCAAGGTGTCTATTATGTTCCCTCCCCGAGCTTGTTTGTTCTCCATATCTACCCAGCTCAGTTCTCCCTTAGGGGAGTGTAACAGGATTCCAGCGGTCAGCGCTGACGCCTTGTAATATTGGGCAATATTTGGCAGCCCTACAACCCTTGTCTGACTTGTGTGTACAGGAGTTTGGTAGGGATCCTAGGCCTTTTATTGTCCCAAATAAAGGCATTGCACGTGTTCTGAAGAGCCTTGAGGACGGGTTGTGCAATCTTTAGTGGGAGCATGCAGAAGATGTACAAAATTTTGGGCAGTATGGTCATTTTAAAGGCGTTAATCCGTCCTAGCCAGGAAAGATGTGTGTGTTTCCACTTCAAAATTTCTGTTTTGCACGTATGTGGGAGTGGCAAAAAGTTTAGTTGCACAATTTTGTCAATAGAAGTTGCAATTTTTACTCCCAAGTACGTGAGGGAGGATGACCGCCAGTCAAATTGATGTTTCTGTTTTAGAGCTAGTGTGCGGCTTGATGACAGGTTAACTGCTAAAATTTGTCTTGGTTCAATTTATAGTGGGAAACTAGGCCAAAGTCTCTAAGGGTTTGTATTAGATGTGGCAGGGACCTTTCTGGCTCCTCCAGGGTTACAAAAACATCGTCGGCGAATAGCGCCAATTTGTGTTCCTGCCCTAGTACATGCATTCCCTTAATGTCTTGGTGCGTTAATATATATAGGAGGGGGGATAACGGGCAGCCCTGACGTGTCCCATTAGTGATATGGAATTCATCAGAGATGAAGCCCCCATTTGAGACCTTGGCCGCCGGTGCGCTATAGAGTGATCTTATCCCGGCGATCATCTCTGGCGGGAATCTATAGGCCTCAAGGACCTTGGACATGTATGTCCAGTTGAGGCGGTCGAAGGCCTTCTCCGCGTCCAGTGCTAGGAGGAGGCCCTCATTTTTGTCCCTGTCCACCCATGCTAGTATATTAAGAATGCGTCGGGTGTTATCCGAGCCTTGCCGGCCACGGACAAACCCCGATTGATCATAGTGTACTAGTCGTGTAAGGAAGGGAGCTATTCTATTGCTAAGTATCTTGGCATATATTTTGGCGTCACCATTCAGTAACGAAATAGGTCTGAAATTTTTGCACTGTGTAGGTGGTTTCCTGGGTTTGGGGAGTGTTGAGATGTGGGCTAGGAGGATTTCTGCTGGTAGTTCTCCTCGAGCGTTACTTTGTCTATATAGTTTTAGAAAGTGGGGTGAGAGGACGGTTTCAAACAGCTTATAGTAGGTATTGGTGAGACCATCAGGCCCCGGCGATTTGCCTGTAGGCAATGCTTTAATCACTGATGTGATCTCGTCTAACGATATAGGCTGTTGCAAGGACTTAATTGCAGTTGGGGTCAGAGAGGGTAGGTTTATATCTGCTAGGAATTTGTCTATGTCTGTCTTCGTCAGGACTTTAGTTGTTCCGTCGTGCTGAAGGTTATACAGTTTACCATAGTATTCTGCGAAGGCATTTACTATCCCCTTGGGGTCAATTATCTTGTGGTTACTGCCTTCTTGGAGGTAGGCAATCCTGGAGGCGACCGTTTTTTGTTTCAGTTGTGCTGCTAATTGAGCACCTGCCCTATTCCCTGCTGCAAAAAAAAAATGTGTTTAGATTTTTGTAGAAGGTAGGTAGTTTTAGCCAGTTCCACATCTCGTAATTGAGTTTGGAGAGCTAGTATTTTTTTCTGTAGGACTGTAGTGGGCAAGTGTTTGTTTTCGTGTGTGATAGTTTTGATCTCGTTAATGAGAGACAGGTATCGTGCCTGATGAGTTTTTCTAATGTGGCTAGCGTGTTTGATAAAGCTGCCCCTAATAACCGCTTTATGAGCTAACCAGACATATTCAGGGTTGATGTCCTGCCGGTCATTGTCCGCAAAATAGTTCTGTAGGTCTAAAGTGACTTGTTTGATAATACTGGGTTGTGTAAGCATTTTATTGTCTAACCTCCAAGATGTTCGGCCGGTATTAGGGAACTTGTCTTTAAGTGTCATTGTGATAGGGGCATGGTCTGACCATGTGATGTCCCCAATTCCTGTGTCTAGTATGTTTGGTAGGGATATGGTCCTAACCAAAAGCCTATCTATCCTGGAGTAGCTGTTATGCACTGCTGTGTGGCAGGTGTAATCAACTTCAGCAGGATGCATGATTCTCCAGGGGTCTACAAAATCGTGTGCCGCTAAGATATCTCTGATGTTATGTGACTGTGTGAGCCGCCTCTTGGAGGTGGCGGTTGCCACTGTGTGTGAGGCAGATGAATCTCTAGTGCTGTCCAAGAGAAAGTTGGTGTCGCCTCCAAGTATTACCTCCCCAAAACTATACAAATTCAACAATGCAAATACCCTGCACATAAACTCCTCTTGGTTATTGTTAGGCCCATATATGTTCGTTAGGGTGAAGGGGTTATTGTTTAGGTGGCATTGTATGATGAGGTATCTACCTTTCCTGTCACTAATTTTTCGGATCATTTCAAAGGCTACCTGTTTGCTAATCAATATGGACACTCCTCTCTTTTTCGTGGCGTAGCAAGAGTGGTGGTCTACAGGAAACCAGGGAGAATTAAATCTGGGACGGGATCCCCATTTAAAATGGGGATCTTGGAAGAAAGCGACGTGCACTTTTTGGTTTTTGGCCTCCAATAGAGCCAGTCTCCTCTTATTGGGTGTATTTAACCCTTTTACATTAAGGGAAAGTACTTTGAGTGACATGGCTCCAAAGGCGGCTCAACTGGTTTCAGTAAGTGCGGCCTTGTGTCTTCGCCTATCTTAGTCTGGTATCGATGCCTATCGAGGTTGTGGCAATGCGCTGTGGGGGGGGGGATTGGAGGGTGGGGGGTAGGTACGGGTACTTCTATAATCAAATAGAATCCAAATTATATACAAACCCGTTAGCCGGGCGGCCTGATGCAGAAATCTGCAGACGGGTAGTGAGATGGCTTAGTAGTAAGCCTTGTGGGGTAACGTGGGCGCTGTCAGTGCAGGGCCAGGTGGGTGTACTCGTGAGGGTATTTACGTTAATAACTCTAGGTCCCTAGGCATGATTTTGCCTGGGGGGGTATTTATGTAACCCTTTTAGTGGCTGTATTTCACAGGTAATCCCCTGCACCAGTGTTTATAAAGAAATATAGTGAAAGATAAATACAAAATTCAACAGTAAATAACTAGTAGTGTAAGCAATTGTATGGTCAGCCACCACTTGTGGACTCTCGGCTGTGCGACACCATGTAAGTGAGGACAGATTTGAGGGTGCGGGGGGGGGGGGGGGGGTTCCGTGTTTAGTCTCTGATAAAGTATACATATCTGCAGTCGGTCAGCTCTGGTCAGTGCGCCGTCTGGTTGTGGATGTGACGGCTGTGCGCCTCTGGTATGCCATGGGATCGAGCTGTAGTCTTTTGCTTGCTTTCTGGGCGGTGACACGGTCGGTGATCTCGTGTTGCTTGTTGGTTGTATGGGAATGTTCCATTCCTTGAGTAGTCTTGCGCCTTCTCGTGGTGTTGAGATCATCTTGTCAACTCCATTCCTCTTAAGCAATAATTTTGTGGGGAACCCCCACTTATATGGTATATTAGCAGTCCGCAGAGCTAGGGTGATGGGTTCAAACGCCCTTCTCATGAACATAGTCGCTGCTGATAGATCGATGAACAGTTTGATGTCAGTAAAAGGTTTAGGCAGTGTGGGGTGTTTTCTGGAGGCTTGCATTAGACGGTCCTTAACTGCAAAGTAATAGACTCTTGTGATTACATCCCTTGGTGTTGATGGTGGGAGATGTTTTGGTTTTGGCAACCTGTGGGTGCGGTCTAGGCGGAGGTCTGCGGCCTCTATGTCTGGTATGAGTGCTTGAAACATGTCTTGTACAAATTTAGCCAGGTTTCGTGGGCCTATTTCTTCAGGCACCCCCCTCAATCTGATATTATTCCTCCTGTCTCGATCTTCATTAGCTGCTATCTTCCCCTCAAGGAATTGTACCTTTTGTTGTAGTGCAGTGTGGGCTTCAGCAAGTTTGTTGTGGGCTTCCCTCAGCCCTTCTGTTGCCTCCTCCAAATGTGCCGTCCTATCCCCCAGGGCCTGAATGTCCGCCCTGACATCCGCTGCCATTTTAGAGAAGTCTGATTGGAGGGTGGATTGCAGTGATTGTAGCATGTTGCTCACTGAGGCATCCGTGGCCGGTTGGGCATAAGGGGGATCTGGGAGGTCTGGGCTCTCACCCGGTTCGTTGTCTGAAGCAGTGGGGCTCCCGCCGCGGTCCAGTACGAGGTGCGAGTGCAGTGTTTTCTGTTTTAATTTTTTTGCGGATTTGGTAGCCATATCGTCCTCTTTGTGCTCCCCAGCAGATAGGGCAAGTTGCTGTCGGTGTATCACTGTGTTACACGCTGTGTAAGTCCACGGAATGGCGGAGCTCACAGATTATGCGTCTGCTGCCATGCGGAGTCAGGCCACGCCCCCGCTTTTGTTTTTGAAGGAAAAGCACAGAAGTCATAATTTAAAGGTTCTGTGTCACCTAAAATACATCTGCCCAAGGGATCTGAGCCTGCCTGTTGAGGCTCAGTACCATGTGAGTGGGTCCATATACGCTTACTATACTATCACTCATCAAAAATATATTATCCCATTCTCTTTCATTCTCCCCACCCCTAGGTTACCTACAAGCCCAGGGGGGGTGAGTTATTTAACTTTGAGCGCTCCACCTTATTGACTGGTGTTGGTTTCTCCAACATAAAGTCAACCACTACATGGTATCTTAAAAATAAAATGTCTGGACTCCTCCTTGTTGTTGGAACTTGACCATCTCCATAAATGATTGTGGAAATCAGCTTGAGCTTCAATTGTTGAAGCTGAAGGTGTTTTTTCCAGGATTCATTTTTTCAAAAAGTAAAAAATGAATTGTGGGTTGCTACTTGCATCAGATAGATAGTCACTTTTTTATAGCATGCTTATATTTTTCTTAAAATATGATATGGCTGCATCAGCTGATCAGCCAAATCAACCCCCCTCCCCATGTGCCTGTCATAAGCCATGATGCAAACAGGTTTGGTCTATACTCTGCCTCGGACAGTGACTTCTGACATGCATTCGTCATGGATGGTGGTTAGCATGTTAACATCCTTCCTGTCCTTAAATTGTGCTTTGAGCAGAGCTTTACATTCACCTTTTTTTTTTTAATTTGGCCTCTATGAGAGGTCTGGGGAAATCCTTGGAATTTCTTCTCACAGTGCCGAAAGCACTGCAAACCATAAATATTTTTAAACAAATGGACACTGCTATAAAAATTATCCACATAAAGGTGGTAACCTTTATTGAACAAAGGGTTCAGTAGGTCCCAAACACGTTTCCCACTAGTCCCAAGAGAGTCAGGACAGCCAGGAGGGTCCAGTTGACCATTTCCCCCCTCATATACACGAAAGGCAAATGTATAGCCACTTTCACTCTCGCACAGTTTGCACACTTTTACGCCATACCTAGAGCGCTTTGAGGGAATGTATTGTTTGAATCCTAATCTCCCTTAATATTTCATTAGGGATTCATCAATGGATAAATTTTGTCAGGGAGTATAAACCTAGCCTATCATATCGGGGTGTTGTCTGGGGTAATGTCTGGGGTGACAGAGGGTATTATCATTAAAATGTAAATATCTCAGCAGCAACTCATATTTTGCTCTAGACATGGTTTGGGAGTACACTGGACTAGAACAGATAGGGTTGGTGCTCCAGTAAGAGCAAATTGATGGCTTCTTTATAATCCCCATGAGCATTGTAATAGCCCAGAATTTTTTTTTTTAAGTTGAGGGACATCTGTGGTATGCCAAGTATGCTCCCTGACTGCATAGCTACCTGGATTGGTATCAATAAATTGGGTAGCATATAAATTAGTCTGGGAAGCAATCTCCTCCAAGATGGTATCCACTAAAAATAGCTCCATATATTGCATAGTGGAGAAGTTATCCACATTGACATTAATGCCTGCGTTGGTGCTAAAAGGGGGGATGTTCAGCTCAGCTAACTGTGGAGGTACTCCGTCGTCCTCCACATTCGACGTAGCAGGGAAAGCAGTTTATTTTTGCAGCCGGCTCACACACAGATGATACGTCACTAGACGTGTCGGAAAGCTGACCTGGGTCAAAATCGGATGCAGTGTAAGTGGCATCAGACTGACGCCAAGAAGGCATATGCCTCATCCAAGCTGTACATGCGCTGCATGTTTCACACTGGCTAAACAAACAAAATACGAACACAATATATTTTTTTTTTTGTCAGAGCGAGCACATGTGCTGCAGGGACTCACGATCTGCCTCCCTTCTCTTCTGCGTCCAGTGTAAAATTAATCTCTTCCATGCCAAAGGATCACCAACTACAGTGATCAATTGGCAGGGACTACATTTTACGGTCATCTGATTTTTTATTTTTTTTTAACCCCTGAGGGATATTTATTTTATTTTTTTAACCCTCAGGGGTTCAATTTATTTTATTAATTAATTTATATATTTAAAAATGATATATTTAGCTAGTTGGGGTGGGTGGAAGTTAGTGGGGAATTTAGTTTTAGGCTAGCTAGGGGTTAACGTTAAAAAAAGCTTTAACCCCTTAATGACCAAACTTCTGGAATAAAAGGGAATCAAGACATGTCACACATGTCATATGTCCTTAAGGGGTTAAAAAGCTAAAAAAAAAAGGTTTAAAAAAAAGGTTTTAATAGCATTTTTTAAAGTAAAAAAATCCCACCCCCCTTTACCCAGTCCAAATAAAAAATAACCCCTTCCCTTCCATTTGATCACTGCCTACAGTATTAAAAATAGAGATCACAGTATTATACTATGATCTAATTTTGTTTAACCCCTGAGGGTTAACTTTTATTTATTTTTTAACCCTACAGGGTTCAATTTATTTCATTCATTAATTTAAATATTTTTAAATTATATATTTTGCTAGCTGGGGTGGGTGGGAGTTATGGGAAACTGGGGAATTTACGGTCAGTGCTGCTTACTGCTAGTTAGGGGTTAACAGTAAAAAAAAAAGTTTATACATTTTTTTAAAGTGTAAAAAAGTTAAGAAAGTTTAAACAAATTAATAAGTAAAAAAAAAGTTCTAAAAAGTAAAAAAAAAAATATATATATATATATATAAAAAAAATGCTCATTACCACTACACTTGGAACATACTAGCGAAAAAATGATCCCACGCTAAGGTTCAAAATATGCCTTTTGAATTACCACGGGGTGTATTCTTTAATAAATAGAATGTGTTTGTGGGGAAGTTTGAATAACCAGCCAGCTAAACTACTCCAAAATGGAACATGGACACAGCGTAAAGCTTGAAAGTTAGAAAAAAAAACGTAATGGCTGCATCTCAAATGTTCACATGAAGTATTATACAGTCATTATACGAAGAAAATGAAAAGAATTAACCTAGGGCCAAAATTTAGATATCACAAGGTAGAGGGCACAAAAAGGGGGGTAACTCCTAAATAGTGAATATCATAGAGAATAAACAAAAAAAAGAAAAAAAAATGTCATTCTACCTGTGTATGATTTACTGAGAAGATTATAGTCTTAAAAAGTAACTTTTAATAAATACATCTAAAATAAAATATATATTAAAGAAAAATCATATGAACAACCGGAGTGGGTGGAGACTATACAGTGAGTAAAACTCTGACTACTTATACAAGCTGTAAAAGTGTATACATAACACTAATGCTGAAGCAATACTGTTTTGCTACAATATAACATCAGTGTATTCCCAAGTACTAGAAGTGATACTGTATTATATACCACTAATAGCTGTAACAAGAGGGGTGAGATAAGATGACTGCTAAACCAGTGCTGTCAATAGTTAAAAGATTTATGGATAAGTAAATCCCTACAGGATAGTACAACTAACGACATGGGTTAACTCCACATACAACAATTGATAATGTTCTATGGTGCTTACCCTCAGAAAGATAATAGTTCAGCTAAGACAGATTTCTGACAGACGGCGATTAGCCAGTTAAATATCACAAAAGCTGCCTAGATCATAGCAGCATATTGATAATAAATTAAAGGTTGCTGTCAAGCAGTAAAGTGTAAAAGAAGGGGTTGCTGACCTGGCTCAGTTTTTTCTGCAAGATACCTAGCAGTATATTCTAGTGTAACAACGGCTGCCTGCACTGAGTTATCTTATGCTTTACCACAGTGGAGCACAAAGTAGTAGCTCACCTGTGAAGGACTGCTGACAGGCAGCAGTTAACCGGTTAAAAGTCACACAAGTTGCCTAAGTGCTAGCTGCATCTAAATAGTAGGTCAAAGTATAAAGAGAGGGTTTGCAAACAGTTTTGAACAGGTTGCCTAGGTAGTAGAAAATATACAGACAGTGACAGAGGAAGGCATTAGAATAAAGATTCCTGAGTCTTGTGCCTTCAAGGGCACCCCTTAATAAAATGCCTGGTCTTATCAATCTCCCCCAATAAACATAATAAAGGAAAAAGAAAGAGAAATAAAGTATGTACAGAGCACATAAATTAGTGTTAAGAGTCTCCAATATGCACTCCTGAGATGCTGGACATGAAAGAACTTGATGTCGGTAATTTAGCAATTGATAAGCAGAGATTTAGGTGCCAACATCAATAATGTGTCAGTATGTGTCCAGAGCCCCTGACGTGCACGTTTCGCCAGTGAAGCTCATCAGAGGGGGTATCTTGCAGAAAAAACGGAGCCAGGTCACCAACCCCTTATTTTACACTTTACTGCTTGACAGCAACCTTTATTTTATTATCAATACGCTGCTATGATCTAGGCAGCTTTTGTGATATTTAACTGGCTAATCGCCGTCTGTCAGAAATCTGTCTTAGCTGAACCATTATCTTGGATCTTTCAGAGGTTAAGCACCATAGAACATTATCAATTATTGTATGTTGAGCTTACCCATGTCATTAGTTGTACTATCATGTAGGGATTTACTTATCCATAAATCTTTGAACTATTGACAGCACTGGTTTAGCAGTCGTCTTATCTCCCCCCTCTTGTTACAGCTATTAGTGATATATAATATAGTATCACTTCTATTACTTGGGAATACACTGATGTTATATTGTAGCAAAACAGTATTGCTTCAGCATTAGTGTTACTTTTACAGCTTGTATAAGTAGTCAGAGTTTTACTCACTGTATAGTCTCCACCCACTCCTGTTGTTCATATGATTTTTCTTTAATATATTTTTTATTTTAGATGTATTTATTAAAAGTTACTTTTTAAGCCTATAATCTTCTCAGTAAATCATACACAGGTAGAATGGCATTTTTTTTTTTCTTTTTTTGTTTATTATACAGTCATAGCACACATAAGGTTTGCAAAAATATACTTTGTGTGTCAAAAAGGCAGAATAAATGCTTATTAACACTACACTTGGTACAAGCTAGCGGAAAAATTACCCCATGCTAAGGTTCAAAATATGCCTTTTGAAATACCCGGGGATGTCTTCTTTAAGAAATGGTATGCCTTTATGGTGTAGTTGGAATATGTAGCCTGCTCAGGTGCTCCAAAGTGGGACACGGACGCATCAAAACCCTCCATGAAAATTCACACTTAAAAACCTGAACTTGTCACGTCTATTTTGCAGCACTGTAACTTAACAAAATAGTGTCTAGGTCATACATTAGGCATATTGTTTTAATCAGAAGATGTAACTGAGCATAATTTGTTTTTTTATGACAGTGGTACATATCAAGTGTAAGAAATACTCAGCAAAAATGCAACATATATGTAAATATGTCATTCCCCCCCTCCCCCCACCACCCCACCACAAACATTGACATAAATTGGTGAAAAAATTGTGACAAGTTAAGGCACAATATACACCATATAAGATACCCTGGGGTGTCTGCTTTATCAAATGAAAGCCCTTTGTGGGGTTTTCTGAACAGTCAAACTGCTATAATACCCTAAAATGAGACATAGGCCCGTCAAATCCATCTACGAAAATTCTGACTATAGAAACTGAAATAGCCTGGTCTATTATGTAGCATTGCAGCTTCACAGAATAGTGCCAAAGGAATACAATGGGGGTATTGTTATACTCAGCAGATGTAGCTGAACACAATATGGGGTTCTGTGCAGGAATAGCACACACCAGCTTTACGAAATACACATTACACAAACCTTTTTATATGTGTATATGCCAAAATAAAGAAAAAAACACAATTTTACTCCATGATTTAGCAAAGATTGGCGATGAAATGGTTACGCAAAAAGTGTCAAAGTAACCTTCGGTAAAGAGCCTGTGAGGTCTACTTTATAAAAATATATAATTTTGTGTGGCAAATTTATTTTCTGAGGTGGCTATTAGACCTACAAGACAAGCATACCAACTTCTAAAATTGTTTCACATTAAAAATTTATTTTAGTCCTGGTATTTTGTGACCTGTAACTTTCAAAATAAGCTGAAATCCTATACATCTTATGTACTCTAAAAATCAAGACACTTAAATGCATTTATTTTGAATTGCTTTTTCTAAGCTGGACATATTATGCGCATGCTATTATTGCCAAAACTGTGAAAAAAAAAACATCCCCCCCACCCCCAATTTTTTTTTGCATTTTTTTTATAATTAATGAGAATTTCTCTATGCATATGTGACATAAAATGAAATCATGTGTTGGTGCAATAAATAACAGAGATGCAAACTGTGTTTAAACACAAACAGCAACATGCAAACATGGCTTGTGTCCTTTTGAAGCTGTGTCCTTAAGGGGTTAATTAGATTATCATTGCCATGCAGGCTGGACAGAATCACAAATGATAATGTGGAAGTGTAGTTCCTGCATTATCCCTGCAGCTATTGATGAGGTAGACTGTGATTGATGCCAGCATGTCACTCAAAATGTGGGTGCAAATCTTCAAGGTCTCCTTCCAAGTACCTCAGACGGCATACAAAAACAATAAGGAAACCCAAACACCAAAATAAATGACAAAGAGATATAGTCCACCTGTGTGGAACTGGCCATGTTTTAACCCAACCTTAGGGTATAACAAGCTCCTTGTTGTGTTTTATAAATAAAAAAAAATGGGACAGTCCCCACCCATAATATAACCATTATAAAGCACTGTAGCAATTACAGTGTTTAGATGGCCCATTTTAGAATTCATATGCCAGGTAAACACAGATGCATGGGTAAAGTTGGCATTGCTAATAGTAGTTAGTAGTAGTATGCAAATATAAAATGCAGATTGGAAATTATACCTTGCCAGTCAAGCGTTTCAAAAAAGTTATTCTGGAGTGCATCAGAAACTGGCAGATCAGGAGACTTGTCTTCTTTAGACAATTCTGCTTCATACTGAGCAGTTGATCCTGGTTGTCTAGGTAATTCAGGTTTGCCTATAAAAAACAAATGTATGCATAATGCATCAGATTAGGAAATCTCCAGGAGCAAAAAAAAATGAATACTAAACATAAATACTAAAGATTTTGAAAAAAAAAAAAAAATGTTGCATGATGAGATTAAAGTACAGAGATGCATACCAAAAAAGAAAGAAAAAAAAATGGAAAAAAGATTACAGAATAATAATAAAAAAAAACAATACTATTGTTAATAAAAATAACATTCCAATATCATCAATATATATATAAAAAAAAAAAAAAAGGAGCATTGACTTCAACACCTACTTTCTCTACTAATATTTAAATACCCCACACGGTTTGATTTTTCCTATTTTGCACTAGAAAAGAGTAGCAATAATCCAACAACAACAGAAAATTAGACACATAGGTCTCTAGCCAAACTGGGTGGTTAAGTTAACATGTGACATGAAAATATTTGGTTTTGTTTCATAATAACAGATGGGTTTCTCTCCTGTCATGGCCTGTCCATTTGCGCCCGGTGTGTGTCCCCCTGTCTGGGCCTGCAGTCGTATGTTTCAGGTTAGCTGTGAAGGGTACTGGCGTCTCTGTGCTTTGCATGTTTTACGTGTTGAGAGGTGTAGATTTAGGTCGTGGTGCAGGCGGTCGTTGCGTGGTGGTTGTGTGTGTGTGTTTGGCGGTTTCTGAGGTCGAGTCGTTACTGTCCTCTTATGTGTCGGCCTTTCGGTTACTCATGTGCAGGGCGCTGGGGGGGTTATGTTCTTTGTCTGGTTCCTTGACCGTCCGGTGTCGTTTGTGAGTTTATGGCGTGTGTGTCCTGTGAATTTTAAGGGCTCCTGTTGTCCCTGGTCTTGTCTGTGTTTTCAGGGGTTCGGGATCATGTTGCCCTGTGTCCCGGCTTTTCGGTTCCCTGCGTTACTTTGTTGTGTGTATTTTGCTTTTTCCAATGGTTCTAAAATAGTTCTGTAGTGACCTTGTTTCCTGGGGGCACGGGTCAGGTGGGGACGTTACTATGTGTCCGGATCCTGTTGTGGCTGTGTAGTGCTTGGTGTTGGAGCCGAAGGTCTTGGGTAGCTTTGGTTGGTGGTGTAACTGTCCCGGTCTCTAGGCCTGTGGGTGTGGGTTTTGTGAGTCCGTGTTTATGTGTGTGTCTCCTCCTTCTATGTGTGCCTGTGGCTGGTTCTTTGGCTCATTATGTTCTGGAGGTGTTGTGCGTCGGCCCCTCCCTCCTCCCTCCTCCCTCTCCCCTGATCCCTCCAGAACGCGACAGTGGGTCTGGCCGCGTACCTTGGTCGTTTCCAGCTTCCTTGGCATCGGGCTGAATTCCCTTTCCTCTGCTGGTCGAGTGGCTGGCATTCCCGTGATGGCCTTGTCATCTAGCGGTTGTGTGCGTCTCCCATTGCTCAGTCCGTGTCCGCTGGGTCAGCGTGTGGAGTTGTGCCGTCTCCCCACCGCTCAGCATATTTTTCGCTCTGCCCCGTGAGAGACGCCCTCACGGACTCCGCAGAGCAAATCTTCTCCACTCGGTCATACCATTGTGTTCGCGTCGGGGTTTTCGGCTGTTTCCACATTGCGGATAGGAGCGCCTTGGCCGCGTCCAACAGATGTCTCAGTATGGATTTTTTATATTGTGAAATTGGCCTTGGTGTCGAATGTAGCAGGTATTGCTCCATGTTTAGGGGGAACAATTCCCAGAGGATTTTTTCACTGACCTGGTTCCAGAATGGCTGTATGCTCGGACAGTTCCACCAAATGTGTCTTAGGGTGCCCTCCTCCTTCTCGCACCTCCAGCATGTGTCTAAAATAATGGGGAATATCCTATGTAGGCGTGATGGAGTTTTGAACCACTGGGACAGGAGATTGTAGTTGACTTCTTGGTATCTAGAGCTCACTAAGGATTTATTGTGTAGGATGAGTATTTTTGCCCATTAGTTCGGGGTAAATTTGTGGTTTGTGATGTGTTCCCATTGCCTCTTGAATGTGAGTATTTCCGAGTGATCCCCCATGAGGGTGTTTTGGTAGAGATAGGGGATTGCCTTGCTGATATTCATTTTGGATAGGCATAGGTTCTTGAATGGTGTTAGGGCCCTGTGTGAGGCCGCTCGCGGAGTGAGTTGTAGAAATGTCTCAGTTGGGTGTATTAGAAGGACTGCTGGAAGGTTGGGGTTCAAGTATTGGCGAGTTCGGAAATTGGTTTTAGGCCGGTGTCATCTAGGACGTTGCGGAGTGGTATGTATTCTTGGTCTCCTAGTACTCCCCACGCTCTGGCAGTGAGTCCTCCCCCTATTGAGCGGTTGTTGGTGAGCGGGATCATTGGGCTTGGGGACGGGGAGATGTGGTGGGCTTGTCGCAAGCTGTTCCAAATGTGTAGGGTATGCGCTGTCTGTGACATCGCCCAATACTGCCTCCGGCATGGGTGTGTTGCCCCCGGCCTCCATCAACGGGATCCACTGTTTATGAGGTGGGTGTGAGTGCCACTCTAGTATGCGTTGCAGCACAGAGGCCTGGTGGTATTTTTTCACGTCTGGGAGAGCGAGACCGCCCCAGTGTCTGGGTAGGCATAGAGTGTCAGGTCTTATCCTGGGTTGTTGGCCCTTCCAAACGTATTTGATTATCGCCGATCTAATGGAGGAGAAATATGCTGTGGGTATAGTCATTGGTAGCGTTTGAAATAAATAGAGCAGTCTGGGCAGGATATTCATTTTTAACTATCGCGATGCGCCCCAGCCACGATATGTCTTGGGGTTCCAATCGCCTAGATCCCGCTGTATCTTGGAGAGGAGCGGTATGACATTGGATGGGTAGAGGTCCTGCGGGTTCTTGGTGAGCCAGATTCCGAGGTACTTCATCCTGGACGCACACCAATGGAATTGGAATTGTGTGTGTAGGCGGTCATTCTCTTCGCTGGGTAATGTCATAATGAGGACCTCGCATTTTGCTAGGTTTAATTTGAGGCCGGATATGTGTCCATAGGTTGTGAATACACTTAGTAGGCAAGGAAGGGAGATTCTGGGTTGCGAGATAAAGAATAGCATGTCATCCGTGTATGCCGCTGATTTATGCTTCGTCCCGTTGGAGTGAAATCCTTTGATGTCTCCATTATTTCGTATGGCTTTGAGTAGGGGCTTCAGTGTCAGGGTGAAAATCAGAGGGGACAAGGGGCATCCCTGCCTTGTCCCGTTCCGAATTGGGAAAGGGACCATGAGTGCCCCATTCACTCTGACTTGTGCGTACGGCCGACTATAGATTGAGGCAATCCAGGTGAGCAGGTTGGTGCAGAATCCAATCTACCTGAGCAGCTCCGACAGGTAGGTCAAATCCACTCTGTCAAAGGCCTTTTCTGCGTCAGTGGAAAGGAGTAGTAGTCGGTCTCCTGAATGTTTAGCGAGGTGCCGGGTGGAGAGTGCCTGCAGCACACTGTCGCGGGACTCCCTACCTAGGACGAAGCCAGTTTGGTCTGGATGTACCAGTCTAAGGAGGAACGTATTTAGACAACTCAACAGGACCTTTGTAAATAACAATGTCGATGTTTAGAAGGGAAATGGGCCTGTAACTGCTGCATAATTCCAGGTCCTTTCCCGGCTTGGTTGCTGCTAGTGTGTCATCGTGGAGCTTGTTCCCCGTTGTGAGTGTGTTCATGGCCTTGGTTAATTTGGGGATGAGCGTGTTCCCAAATATCTTATAGTATTAGAGTGTAAACCCATCAGGTCCCGGGGCTCTGCCCGTCTTTGTTGTTTTGATCGATGCCCTAATTTTGTCTTATGTGATGGGAGCGTCCATGAGTTTGGATTCTTCTTGGGTTAAGTTCTTGGCGAGGTGTTGTGCTAGGTATTGTTGAATTTCCCTTTTCTTGGTATGTGTCGGGATGGTGGGGGGCTGTAGGTGTAGGTTGTATAGTTGGGTGTAGTAGGCTTGGAATTTGTGCGCTATTGTTTTGGGGTGTTGAGTAGTCCGCCCTCCTGTTAGTTTCAGCTTATGTACCTGTGCTTGCTGTCTTTTGAGCATACGGGCTAGAAGTTGCCCCCTTTGTTAGCATGTATATAATAGAAGGCTTTTGTTCTCTGCAGTTGCTGGTAGTGCTTCTTGACCAGTAGTGTCTGTAGCTGGCTCCGGAGTCCCAGCAGTTCTGTGTAGGTATCCTCCGCAAGTGTTTGTTTGTGGTGTTCCTCAATATCACTGATTCCATTGAGGAGTTCCAACATCTGTCGCTGAGCATCCTTTTTCTTCTTCGTTGCCAGTTGGATTATGTGACCTCTCAGGACGCATTTATGAGCTTACCATGTGGTGGTGGCCGGGGTCTCTTCAGTTTCGTTGTTTGAGAAGTAGTCGTCCAAGGCTTCCGCGATTTTGTCTCCGATTTTTACGTCCTCCAACAGGGCATCATTTAGCCTCCAGGTCACCACTCTCGGTCTTGTCAGTGGTGAGTCTAGTTCCATTCTTACCACCCCGTGGTCCGACAACGTGGCGGCTTTGATGGTTGCCCTTTGCAGTGCGGTCAGCTGTTCTTGCTGGAGGAATACGTGAACTCTTGAGTTGTGCGTGTAGTCTTTCATCGTGGGGTGAAGGGCTCTCCAGCAGTCTACCAGCCTTAACCCCTTAATGACACATGACATGTGTGACATGTCATGATTCCCTTTTATTCCAGAAGTTTGGTCCTTAAGGGGTTAAACGCCCGAGGGCCTTAGGATGCTTCAAATTTCTCTCTGTGCACTGCTACTTCTTCCTGTGGAGGTGTCCAGGGTGGGGTTGAGGGGGACATTGAGGTCTCCTCCAAGAATGAGGGTTCCCTCTGTAAAGTGAGCCATGGCGGTCAGGGTTCTACGGATGTACTGCGATTGGTTCCGGTTGGGGGCGTAGATGCATGTCAGAGTGTAGGTTTTGTTTGCTATTGTGCCTTTCAGGAAGATGTGTTGTCCCTCCGGGTCTAATATTTTATCCATTTCCGTAAAAGCCAGCCTTGTGGCAAGGAGTATTGCTACTCCCGCCTTCTTGGAGGATCGGTGGTTGCTGAAGTACATTTGTGAGTATGTTCTGTCCTTGAGGGTCGGGGCGGAGTCCCCTCGGTAGTGAGTTTCCTGGAGGAGGGCTATCAAGATTTGCTTTTGTCGGAGTTCCATGAGGAGGTGTGACCTTTGTTCTGGGATGTTCAGCCCCCTGCAGTTATGGGTGAGTATGTGGAGTGGGCAAGAGCGGTATGCGGACTCCGTCGGGTGTGGGGTCCGCGGTGGGCACGCGCCGTGCGGGCAGCCTGGGGAGCAACACCCTGCCATGTACGCCTTGTTGCGGGCACAGGGGAGCCCTAGGCCCCCGACGAACAGCCACCATCCGCAAGCCCATGACATAGCACTTCAAAATTAGAACAAGGCAACACAATCCGTGGTAAAGGCTGACCCTTTGCCTGCTTATTGGGGAAGCATCATATACAGAGATGAATTATGCAGCACTAGGTCTTATTATTATTATTATTATTATTATTATTGCAATTTATATAGCGCCAACAGATTCCGTAGCGCTTTACAATATTATGAGAAGGGATTTAACTATAGATAGGACAATTACAAATAAACTTACAGGAACAATAGGTTGAAGAGGACCCTGCTCGATCGAGCTTACATTCTATAGGAGGTGGGTGTAAAACACATTAGGAAAGGAATTTGCAATCAAATAAGGTGGACTGCCCTTTAGGAGAGGGCAAGAGACAGGTATGTGAGGTATCCACGTTAGGCTTCTGTTGTATGTTAGATGGTTCCTGAGGACTAAAAAGCCTCAGTACTATGTTAATGCTGTCATAAGTTAATGCTGTCATAGGGTGGTGTTCATGTAGCTTACCGAGATTCAGAGTTCTTGTTTCCGGAGGAGGGTGTCGGTTGATGCGTCATGCTGTTGGAAATCAGGACCGTAGTGAGGTTCTTCTCACTGGGTGTGATGTCGGGGAGTTGTGTGGTCTGTGCTGGGCCCGGCTTTACAGCGATGCGGTGTGCAGTTACTCTTCAGGTTGGGTCAAATCCGGCCTTCAGCTGCGCTCCGGCAGGTCCCTGCCTCGACAGATGGGTGGTCTTTGCGGTTGGGGCCTGAGCTCCAGAGGGTGGAGGATCCAATTCTGGACTGTGATGTTGGGCAGTTCCAGTTTTTGCAGGAAGGTGGGTATATCTTCTGGGCTTCAGGCCGACACCAGTTCGTTATGATAGCGAACATTGATGCTGAAGGGTATCCCCACCTGTATGGGATGTTTCTGTCACACAATGCTGTTGTCACTGGTCTCAAGGCGCGTCTGGCGTCAAGACTTAGTGGCGACAGGTTGCTGTAGAGGGTGACCTCTGCGCCTCTGTATGCCCAGTGGGTGCGGGAGCGAGCCTTCTGCATTATCTGTTCCCCTGAGCTGTCTGTCTCCGGTACTCCGCGCACCCTTATGTTGTTGCGGCGGCCCCTGTTGTCAAGATCTTCCAGGTCCCGCCGTATGGCCAGCAGTAGGTCTCCGTGTCTGTGAATGGCGGTGTCTGTGGCCTTGGGCTGTTTCTCAGCATTGTCTGCACGTTTCTCCACATCAGTTATGCGTGTTATGCGTGTGTAGAGGTCTGCTTTGATGCCCGCCACTTCAGTTTTCAACGCTGCATGCAGGGTGTTGGAAGCCCGATTAAGGTCTTCTTTCGTGACCATCAGGGCTGTCATACGCCTCAATTCCACCCCGATGTCCGCCAGAGTAACCTGTTCCCCGCCTGAACACGTGGATGTCGGAGATGTCGGCGCCATATTGGGCACAAAGGCCTCTTGTGAGTTACCAGCCGGTGTGCCAAGGAATTCATCCATCGGACCAGTTTGTGAGTGGGGCTTCTTGTTCCTGGAGGTCTGTGGGGTATCTTGCCTCTTTGTTCTTCCCATTTATGTGGGGGTTTTAGGCATCAGCACGCTTATTACTGCTGGGTGGTGTGGAGCCGAGGGATTAAGCAGCCGCCATGATCGGAGTCCAGGACACGCCCCATCGGCTGAAGGTTTTTTTTACCCCTTCAGCCAAGCGTGAGGGGTGCCCTGAGGGAAGGGGGACCTAAGGATTATATAGTGTCAGGAAAACAAGTTTATTTTCCTGACACTATAGTGATCCTTTAACTTTAATCACACACACAAGGAATCTGCAGGCTATTAACAAAAATTCAAAATTTAACAGGCTATGCAATGAAGAAAGTTTAAACATTAGATTTCTCTTTACAGGAAGTGTTTAACCCCTTAAGGACACATGACATGTGTGACATGTCATAATTCCTTTTTATTCCAGAAGTTTGGTCCTTAAGGGGTTAAGAAGGCTATGCAAGTCACATGCAGGAGTGCCTAGGGCTGCATAAACAAAGTAATTGAACGCCTAAATTACAGAGAATTGAGCAGTGAGACTGCAGGGGCATGATTTAACCCCTTAAGGACCAAACTTCTGGAATAAAAGGGAATCATGACGTGTCACACACGTCATGTGTCCTTGTAGCGGAATGCAGTGAGCCTGTCCTGCAAAATGCCTGTGTGACTGTGTTTGTATATGTTTTCCCTATGTTGAAATTGCTATTCGTGTGTGTATTATGTGAATTGTATGGTATTCGGTAGTTTCCATCCGTACTATATACTTATGGAAACTACCGAACGGAGGGACCACCCCAGAGAGAAGTGTGCCGGCTATTAAAGTTCACATTCCTTCCAACCGCAAGTTAACCGGCTCATTAGCATTGTATCTGGGTGGCCGCCATTCGGCATGCGTACACGTGGCGGCGGCCATCTTACGCATGAAAATCCCAGCGGTGTTTGGTCGTCGAGTGCCTGGAACTCAAATCGGACACTCAAACAACCAAACACCGCTGAGACCTCCAGAGCTCCGTAACTGCCGAACGGAGAAACATAACGAATCCCCATTCGGTAGTAATAAAGTACCGAATGAGGGAATCACTATCTAGGTGAATGTAAATGTGGATGGCAATTATAAATGCCTGTTTTAACTGCCGAACGGAGACCGACCGCAGGGCCCATTCTCGTGGAACCCTTTTCGGATACCAACTCGTGTGCGGTCGGTCAAACTTCCCCTGCCTGTAACTACCGAACCCCTGGTCCGATCTGGGTGAATTTTGGATATTATATTCACCCAGATCAGGGCTACCTAGCGGTACCCTGATATTAAGGATATGTGATGGTTTAGGGGTACATCCAAGTTTGGGGTAAAGTACTGTACAACTTAAGGGGATTATGACTCACTCTGAGGGGAGGAGATGTGTGGGAGGTAACAAGAATGGTATTGGTTACTGTCATAATTACTGTAGTTCCCTCCCTTGCATGGGAGCAGGCTTTATAAGAAACCTTGGAATAAACGATTGTCAGTTCTACTCCTGAAACTGTGTGTCGTCCAGTTATTGGGAGTGCTGTGGGGATTTCGCTGAACCTTTTTACCTGCTGGAAACTCTGCTGTGGATTTACTAATGACTTGTTCCTGAGCCTCCCTTGGATCTAAAGTGGAGAATAGCTGCGAGAAATCAGCTCTCCGCTACAGTCCTTAAGGGGTTAAACACCAAAATGGCTTCATCAAGCTAAAGTTGCTTTGGTGCCTGTGGTGTCCTTTTAAATTTGACATTCACGTTAAATTTCTGACAATTATCACTTTAGTGAATACACCACAGAGTTTTTAAAACTATTCTCAAAAACAGCAGTTTCCAGTTCTTTAATCATCTAAAAACTAAAATTCCCATTAATTTCCCTGACAATTTACATATTCAGAGAGAACACTGACATCTAACTAAAGTTTACTGCTGGTCTTTGATAGTGTATTATTTCATTTTTACAATTAATCTGCATGTTATTAATTCCTTGTAACATTAACCAATTGTTCACCAAATATTTATCTACTATAGATGATAAAATACCCTCTAAGCAAACGCAACAAGAACGCATAAACAAATGTTAGAACATTACTCTGATGTTCACGGATGCAAGACCTGGTAAAGAAAAAAAAAAAAAAAAAAGACTAATGTATTACCAAATTTAGAGAGGATTTCCTGCTGTTCCTCTCGGCTGGTAAATAGTATTTTGGGCGTTAATCTTTTTGTATTAATGTTTTCCCATGGTGGAGTGATATTAAGTGGTTTATCTCGAGGAGACACTTCAACTTCCAGGTTTACTTGAAAGAGATCAGGGTATTTTTCTTGAATATCACATGCATCAAGATCGTATCTGAAAGAATAATTATAAATTACTATATTTCTTAAATGTGCCAAGCAAAAACTCACTTTGCAAAATGGGACCTTGACAGAGGGGAATGCTAAAACACACTGAAACAATGTCACAATCTGAAAAGCAAAAAAAAAAAAAAAAAAATCTGTGATCTACATTAGTGGTTCACAACCCGTGGGGTGTGACTTGATGGGGCTCTATATCACACATGGGCAGTAAAGGGGGATGAACACCTCCCTGACAGGGGATAAAAGGGTAGAAAGAGACTAGTGTGAGAAGGATAGGGTAACTAAGTGGGGTATCAAAATAAATATTGGGGTCATAAGGGTCTCAGGTTGATGTATTTGTGGCTTAGAAGATATAATAAAGAGGCTAAAAGGGAAGGCAAGGTTGTTTGAGAAGAGAGGAATGAGGAGCTGTTTGAGTGTGAAAATAACGAGTTAAGAAGGGGACTATGAGTTGCTGTGAGAATGCAATACTTTTACAAAAAAAAAAAATATTGTTTCTCTGATTCATTGGATGATGCAATAACTGATATCACTAGTGAGGTAATTGGTGATGCCATCAACCATGTCACAGGTGATGTAATCAGTGATGTGGTTGATGAAATCCTGTAAGACATCCAGGGTTAGGGGAGTTTGAAAGCTTTTAAATATATGTATGATAACTTAAACCCTGGCAAAAAAAAAAGTATATCCCTTACTTTTTTTGGCAAATAACATATATGAACAGGTGATTTTGAGCCCTGATGTCAGCAGCCCCAATGTATGCATACATATATTGAATCAAATTAAAATACACCCTAAAAAAAATAAATATATATATGATATATAAAGGCGCATATAAAGGCGCACTTAAACAGAAAAGGTGAAAATGTAATAGAATGAACACATGGCAAAATGTGGTAGAATTAATGCATTTCAAAATAACCTCAGTCTAACTCCTTAAGGACAGAGAAAAAGTTCTGATCAAAACAAAACCTTAAATTTGCGCTGTATGTTTGTTCAACCTTAATTCACCGCTTTCATATTAAGTGCACCCACACTTATTATATATCATTTTGTTCAGGAGAAACAGGGCCATGTAAAATCAAATATTTATGTATTAAATATAATTTTATATAAAAAAAAAAAAATGTTATTCATAATTTCATAATACTGTTCACTTTCACTGCAATAAAAACACATTTGTGTTCAGTGTTGTCTCACAAGTACATCAGTACCCCCCTTGTACAGGTTTTGTATGGTTTTGGAAAGTTACAGGGTCACATATAGGGCTGGTCCATTTTAGTTTTTACACATTGATATTTGCCAGATTGGTTATATTGCCTATGAGACCGTATGCCAGCCCAGGAATGAGATTTACCACGATCATGGCATACCATTTGCAAAAGTAGACAACCCAGGGTATTCAAAATGGGGTATTCCAGTCTTTTTTAGTAGCTACTTAGTCACCAACAGTTAGTTAGCATTCATATTTACTTTTTTAATTCATTCTGAGATGCAGCTTAAGGCCAGTTTCTAAGCTGCAGATCAGAATGAATTTACTCAGACACTCAATCAAGAACCACAAGGAAAACGGATATTGTACCCCTGCTGGTCATCACTTCACCCAGACTGGTAACTTCATCCAAAACCTCAGGATTAAAGTTCTTAAAGGGAATTTCAAAGACTCAAGAATGAAAGGCATTTGAGATGAAAATGATCACACATTTCAACACCAGAAATTAAGGACTTAATATAGACTCTGGCTTTCTCACACACTACCAAAACATTTTTATAAACACACATCTTAATATTCTTTTATGTTTTTTTTTTTTTTTTTCTTCAATATTCTCGTTTTATCTTTATTGGAACGATTTATATACATTCATATTAGCAGCTCTATACTTGCATGCCCTGCTCTGCTGTTTTCTTGTTTTAGTTTTTTTTTTTTTTTTAACTAGCTTATTGACTATCCTCTGTTTCTTTACTTTTTCTGGCTATTCTCAGTCAACCTGTACCTTTCACTTTCAGGCACATCTTCTGCTATTTATGACACCCCCTCCCTCCCCTTCTCTAACATCACTTGTTTTAAGTGTTTAACTATCAGATTGATCAGTATTGCTTCAGACCTGAGGAAGAGAGGAGTATGTTCGAAAGCTTGGCTTTGAAATATTATGTTAGTCCAATAAAAAAGGTATAATTGCATATTGCAATACGCAGGTATTTTGGCATCTTGTCTACCGGGCTAGTACGGCTAAACCAGTATGTTCTTATATTCAGTGAACAGAAATATAGAAACACACTTACAGCTTACAGGAGCTTCTGATCAAAACCAGAAGCTCCAGTAAACTGTAATCGTGTGTTTAGAATGTGTATTATGATTTTTTTTAAACTTAATTTCAGCATGTGGGAGACTGCCTGATAATCCAGGCAGTCTCCCTGCAGGAAGCTACCTGGATGGCTATTTTGTCCATGTGATCGTGATTACATCACAATCACATTTCGGGGGGGGGGGGAGGGATATATTCATAAGTATTAGCAAGTGCTGTCTGCTGCGGCTAGGCTCCGCCCTTAACTTATTTTTTAATAGTTGACTGAAACTTTTGCCGTTAATATATTTTTGAGCACAGTTCTCAGTCGTCATGCCAAAACACCTTATGCTATTTCAACAACCTTCCCCTGGACTTCTAAGAACTCTAATGTCAAATAAGAGAATGAGTGAGGTAGTCAGTGTGACGGAAGCTCCCATGCCACATCCTCCTGCCCACAGACTATGTATCTGGTCTGAGGATACCCTAAAAGGGGCTTTTGTCCCTGTGGATAAGGGCCCTGAACACTTGCATTATAAGAAAACCCTGTGCCTAGAGATGTGGTCTATTTTATATTGTGTTGTTAGGAGTGCCTATATGTTTCCCCACATTATTTGGTCCTGTGTATTGGATTGAATGTGAGCCTTTTCCCCTCCCCCTTTCCCTGTCTTATTGCTCTCCCAGCAGGGCATTGTCACATTGTTCTAGGGACACTTCCAGACCAGTTCCAAGCAACTGCCCTGCCACTCCTTTAAATTTCCCATGTGGTTTTCAGCCCTTGCTATTGTCTGTCCCCACCCTTCCTGGTAATATCAGGGCTCAATTCACACTGACTGTAAACTTTGTAGTGTGATTGGTTGCTATCCCAAATCCATGCTCATATTGGTTGGCTCAGATACATAGTGTAATTGGTTACTATCCCAAGTCCATGTTGGGTACCACTGTAACCATATTGTATGTAAATGAGGCTGTGGCAGTACAAATAGCTGTGCTGTTCTCATTAAAGGTTGTTGGTTTTAACCTTCAACAAGTGTAGTCTGGTGTTTGGAGAAAGAGCTTTTAACCGCTACATTGCTGGAGAAAGGGTTTACAGAACTATAATCACAGTGGCCTGGTCCAGGGTGGAAAAGGCCCTCAGCGATCCCAGTCAAGCTTCGGCGACTAGGTCTGCAATGCTCCAGGGTGCCTGGAGGTACTCTGTCGAAGTACGGAAGCTATGTCACAGTCAGGGAGTTTTTTTTGTTGTTTTTTTTTTTTTTTTTTTTTTTAAAGGTCTTTACCGCTTTCAACAAGGAACAGTATGTGTGATTTAGTTAGCAGCTGTACTCTGAATTTGTACAGGACTTGAGAGAATAGTTCCTATCATCACTGGTCTGGTGTGGACTCATTAGTCAACCTATCTAATCCTGATGAGAGGCACACTCATCTATTTATATATGTATTTATTCTAAATAAGTAGAATGGGAAAGTATCCTCAATGATAGGGAGACAGTGCATTAAAAATTGGATTTATTCATTTCAAATAGTATACTAAAAACAAACAAAAAAAATCTCTATGAAGAACATACTTTGCAAATTTCACAGTTGTAGCATTTCGAGGAACAAACCCGGTGTGAAACTGAATTTGGAACATCTTCATGGAAGTCATCTAAAAAAAAAAAAAAAAAATTAACAAATTCAGTGTTATCACACATAAGTGCACATGCATATCACGTGTGGTTCCTTAGAAGACAAACGTTTGCAGAATATTGTGTCTGGCAGACTTGCCAAAAGGTAGGTGTTGCATAACTACAACTAACAATGCAATGTATTATGGGAGTTGCAGTTTAAAAGCTTGAAATATTAATTTTGTCCATCACTGCAGTAAAGAGTGGCGAGGGAAATAAAAAATAGATACAGTTGTCTAAGACTTGCAGATAGTACTGAACCTTTAAAAATGGGATCCCCATTGGGTCAAGAGTAGAGCCGACTAGACAAAGAGTTTAGCAAAAGACGATCCAATCCTAAATTAGATGGTTTTATGGACTATTTATTTTCAACCCTTGCCAGAATATGCACAGGAAGACAGGTAGCAGGACTTGACAAACTGACTATTTTATACACTGGATTTCTGGTTGCTATACCTGTGGTGGAATCTCGGTAAAAATGAATTTAGTAGGCCGAGATTGCCACGTGGTATGTGTACGTGCATATACTGATGTATCGGTCGATTGGTTGCACGTGGCAAAGATACAATCAGTAGTGTACGGAACATGTGCAAGAATACAGGATATAGTATTCCCCTCCTCCATTGTGCTGGACAAGCCATGTGGTCAAACAGGAAGTTAGTCTTTGTTCGGTTGATTGGGTAAGAGTATGTGTGGGTGGAGCTTATTACGGGTGGAGTTATATGCCTTTATAAGGGACCTACACTGTATGTTCAGGGCTCAGATCTTGTTGTATTTTGGTGACATTAGTCCCTCTGAGTCCCGGTCGGTGAATCGAATAACGATCTCTTCCTTCCTGAAGAAACCTGTGTCCATCTCTCTGTGCTCGGCTTCCGTCAGTTTCTCCGGTATCATTTGGTGCATTGGCTGGGAAGCTCACCGTTCAACGGTAGCTGAGAAGCAGAGGCGTAAGACGGTCTATCTTTGCCCACGCTCTCTACGGCTGCACCCCTGAACTTCTGCGTGGACCTCCTTTCGTCTCGGCGCCACTGGTCTGTTGTCCAGGAGATCATCGGCCTCTACGTAGTAAGTGCTGGGGTGTCCCCATCGATGAGTGTGAACTCAGGTTCAGGAACGAGGAGGTAAGACGACCGCTGTTTTAGACGGCGGACCCACTAGGGGTATACCGATTGTGCGGTAGGCCCATAAGGGGTTGTGTATGGAATTGGCCCCCTCCAGTGAAAGGAAGGAGCGAAGGCGCACCGCTCGTAATTAAACGCCCTGTAGTCAGCCCGTTTAATTTTGGTATTGGAGTCAGGCTTGGTCCTGTGTAACTAGCCCAAGCCGGACACCGGTGTCTTGTCTAGACTAGCATTCTAGGGTGTATATTCCGTTCGCTAGGTCGGAGGGACCGGGAGACTAAGCAGACTCTGGTGTACATTATCGTTTGCTAGCTCTCAACCTATCTTGGCTAAGTGGGAAAGAGTGTAAATTTGGAACCCACTAGACTTTTGATAGAGTAGATAGACTAAGAGGGTACTGTTGTAATTTCCGCCCTCTAGTTCGCTATATGTGGTGCTTGGGCAGCGTGGCTAACCAAAACGGATGCAAATAGTTTTAGGTAGTCCATCGAGGTAATGGCCAATAGATTAGTTGGGAATTGTAAATGTGTTAAAGATTGTTGTAGTAGTAGACTGTATATCTTGCTAGATAGTGTGAGCTCTGCCATCTAGCGAGAGTGTGAATAGTGTGTAACTGTATTATAGCGCACGGTACCATAACCATGTATAATAACTACTGATACTGTAAATAACCACTAATAACTGTTGTCTATGTTGTATGTTTAACACCATAACCACTACTAATTAGTGGTTATGGTGTTAAACCACTTTAAATTGTACTCTAACCAATGCTAATCGTACGATAACTACTGTTTGTAAAGACAATGTTACTGGGGTGTGTTATAGACGTGTAATTCAATACTGAGAATTATAACGTGGGTGATTGTACAGTTTCACCAACGGGCATAGTAATAGTTATTTAGTGACTGGTGTAACAGCTGTGTGTGTACGGGAATTCCCTGAGTGTTTTGTTGTGTGCGTTTCGCCTAGTAACTGTACCACGTGGTGCTGTTGCCAAGGGAACTGGTGTGACCGTTGGAAGTGTGTTTGGTTTGCTTCTGTTGGAGACAACGCTTCATTGTTAAGTATGGGTGCGTCAGATTCAACTGTTATGGATCCCTTAGGATGTATGTTGAAAAACTTCAAAAAGGGATATAATGTATGTGATTTGGGGGTAAAGATGTCTCCAACATGCCTGACTACTTTATGTAGTAGGGAATGGCCTACTTTGGTGGCTGCATGGCAACCATGTGGCAGTTTGGATCCTAATCTGGTGCAGCGTGTACACGTGGCTGTGTCAGGTAGGCCTGAACTTTACGGCCAGTTTCCGTATATTGACTGTTGGAAGCAGGCCGTAAATGACTTGCCAAAATGGATCCGGGTATGCCACGAGGAACAATGTCACCTCATGGTGGCCAGAACTCGCTTGTCCACCAAGGCCGTAATTACGCCCATTTTGGACACGCCCCCTGAGTCCGAGATCCCCATGCCGCCCCCTTGCTCCTCCTCTACAGGAAGAGGAAGGGGAGGTGCTGTTGGTAACGCTACTCCCCTTGCCCCGTTGTCCCCTCCTACTCCCTCCTCTAGCTCAGAGTCCAACCCTCTTGTTCTAAACCCTCCCCTTCCGGTACCTACCTCCGTTAACCTCACCTATCCAGATTTGACGCCATTTCTAGTTCCTGGTCAGGCTCCTCCCAGCCCGGCCCGGAATATTTTACTTACTGACCTCCCCCTCAGTAAAGAAAAAGTGCCCCCTTCCCCTCGTCTTACTACCCCTCGACCGGAACCCCTAACTGACATTTCTAAACGAAGCCCCATACTAACCCGACAACTGACCGGTACCCTCCAACCCCGACATTATCTAATGCCTCTCCGACTGACACCGGGCCCGACACATTAACGGTGAAGGCCAGTTACAACATGCTGATCCCGTATTCGTTTATGTTCCCTTCACTACAACTGATCTATTTAACTGGAAGACCCATAACTCCTCATACACCGATAAACCTCAAGCCATGACGGATTTGTTTACCTCTATAATCCAGACACATAATCCCACTTGGGCTGATTGCCAGCAACTGCTTATGACATTGTTTAATAACGAGGAAAGGACACGGATAAACCAAGCGGCAATTAAAGTGCTGGAAGAAGTGGCCCGTACACAATCAGGCCAACCCGGCAGCATGGGCCGCAGCCCATTATCCAAATACTGATCCGGAGTGGAATGTCAATGGCGCAGACATGGCCCATTTAAAAGCATACAGGGACGCTATTATTGCTGGCATGAAAGCCGGAGGGAAAAAGGCGATTAATATGCCTAAGACGGCTGAGGTATTACAGAAATGTGATGAATCGCCCAGTGCCTTTTATGATCGATTACTGGAGGCATACCGGTTGTATACCCCCTTTAATCCAGAGGCTCCTGAGAATTCCCGGATGGTTAACTCTGCCTTTGTCAGCCAGGCCTACGGAGATATAAAGCGCAAGCTACAGAAGTTAGAAGGGTTTGTAGGAATGTCTATAACCCAACTAATGGAGATAGCAAATAAGGTCTATATGAATAGGGAGACAGAGACGAAAAAGGAGGAAGAGCGAAATATGCGAAGGAAAGCAGATATGCTAGCGGTAGCTATCGCAGGCATAGATAGAAGGGAAAAGGAAGTATATAGGGGAACGAAAAAGGCGAGAATAAGTGGACTAGGGAGCCATTAAGTAGGAACCAATGCGCGTATAGTAGGGAAGAAGGGCATTGGAGAAGTGAGTGTCCACAGAGGGAACAAAACGAGAGAGACAGACCTAGAGCAGGGTATAGCAATAATTATAGAGGCAGAGCGAGAGGAAGAGGAGGCCCTGGAGGAAATAGTGGGAATAATAGAGGAAGCATTAGTGGAGATAGGTATTACCCAGCAGCGCAGAGACCCAGAGAGAGAGATGATAGGGACTTTGTGGGTTTGGCTGACACTGTCATGGAAGACTATTGATACCGACCGGGCTCCATCCCCCTTGGCCGAGCGGAGCCTATGGTCGATGTAGCAATAGGGGGAAAAATTAGTTCTTTCATGATTGGCACTGGTGCTGAACATTCGGTAGTGACGGACCTAGTCGCTCCTCCTTCAGGAAGAACTATTAAAGTAATAGGAGCAACTGGAAGGAGTGCCGCTAAACCGGTTCTTAAAAGTCGACTCTGTACATTGGGAGGCCACGTTGTAAAACACCAGTTCCTTTACATGCCTGAATGTCCAGTCCAACTGCTAGGACGTGATTTGTTATCAAAATTACAAGCACAGATAACATTTATGCCTAACAGAACAACATCTTTGAAGTTCAATGGACCTTCAGGTATAATGACGATATCAGTACCAAAGGAAGAAGAGTGGCGACTTTATACAGTGTTGACCAGCCAAAACCCTAAGAGTGATGAATCCTTGTTTAATGTATCAGGAGTATGGACAGAGAATAACCCACCAGGACTTGCTCGTAATATTCCACCTATTCGTATTGAACTAAAGCTTGGGGTTTATCCAGTGAGCTTAAGACAATATCATATCCCACAAAAGGCCAAGAAGAACATACAATCTTATTTGGATAAGTTCATAAGGTATGGTATCCTAAAATTCTGTACTTCCCCCTGGAACACCCCATTGTTGCCTGTTCAAAAGCCCGGGGCAGATGATTATCGCCCTGTGCAGGACTTGAGAGCAGTCAATGATGCGGTAGTAAGTATACATCCAGTTGTACCCAATCCATATAACCTGCTTGCTTTAATTCCGGGCGGGGCTACCTATTTCACTGTCTTAGATCTCAAAGATGCCTTCTTTTGCCTACGAATTGCTGCGGAAAGCCAGTGTATCTTTGCATCCCAATGGGAAAATGCTGTAACGGGCTCGAAACGCCAGATGACTTGGACAAGACTGCCTCAAGGGTTTAAAAATTCACCTACCCTGTTTGGATCAGCTTTAAGTCAAGACTTACTGGATTTCAAGTCCATCCCAGGAGAATGTGTATTATTACAATACGTGGATGATTTGTTGATAGCGGCAGTTACAAGAGAAATATGTCAGCAAGCAACACATGATTTACTGCACATTCTTTGGAAGGCAGGATACAAGGTGTCCAGGAAGAAAGCCCAGTTGTGTCTGCCAACTGTCAAATATCTGGGATTCCATATCTCTGAAGGTCAAAGGATAATGGGGCCAGAGAGGAAAGAAGCTGTATGCCAAATACCAACACCCAAGAATAGAAGACAAGTGTGAGAGTTCTTGGGGGCAGCAGGCTTCTGTAGGATATGGATTCCCAGTTATGCGATATTGGCGAAACCTCTTTATGCGGCTATAAAAGGTACAGAACACGATCCCTTCCTTTGGACCTTCCAACAGCAGAAGGCATTTGAAGATGTTAAAGGACCACTCTAGGCACCCAGACCACTTCAGCTTAATGAGGTGGTCTGGGTGCCAGGTCCTTCTAGGGTTAACCCATTTTTTCATAAACATAGCAGTTTCAGAGAAACTGCTATGTTTATGAATGGGTTAAGCCTTCCCCCTATGTCCTCTAGTGGCTGTCTCATTGACATCCGCTAGAGGCGCTTGCGTGCTTCTCACTGTGATTTTCACAGTGAGAGCACGCCAGCGTCCATAGGAAAGCATTATGAATGCTTTCCTATGTGACCGGCTGAATGCGCGCGCAGCTCTTGCCGCGCGTGCGCATTCAGCCGACGGGGAGGAGAAGAGGAGGATCGGAGGAGGAGAGCAGGAGGAGATCTCTCCGCCCAGCGCTGGAAAAAGGTAAGATTTAACCCCTTTCCCCTTTCCAGAGCCGGGCGGGAGGGAGTCCCTGAGGGTGGGGGCACCCTCAGGGCACTCTAGTGCCAGGAAAACGAGTATGCTTTCCTGGCACTAGAGTGGTCCTTTAAGAAGGCATTGATGAGCGCCCCAGCATTAGGTTTACCTGATCATACACGTCCATTCTACTTATATGTACACGAGCAAAGAAGAATGGCTGTGGGACTATTGACACAGTATTTGGGATCATGGCAACGACCTGTTGCATATATGTCCAAACAACTGGATGCAGTGGCCAGTGGTCTTCCACCTTGTCTAAGAGCCGTAGCTCCCTGCTGGTAGCCGAAGCTGATAAGCTCACTCTAGGTCAGGAACTCTACGTGTGAGTCCCTCACGCAGTACAGACGTTGCTAGACTATAAATATAAAGGCAATCATTGGTTTAGTAATAGCCGCATGACTAAGTATCAAGCTATGTTATGTGAAAACCCAAGAGTGCATCTTGAGACTGTCAATATCTTGAATCCAGCTACCCTTTTGCCACAACCTACTGAGAGTCAACATGATTGCCTGGAGGTGATGGATGAAGTGTTCTTAAGTAGACCAGACCTTCGTGATTTTCCCATCCAGAACCCTGATGTCCAGTATTATACGGACGGCAGTAGTTATGTGAAAGAAGGGATTCACTATGCAGGATATGCAGTGACAACCATAGACAAGGTGATAGAAGCTCGGCCATTGTCAAAAGGAACATCGGCACAGAAGGCAGAACTAATTGCACTCACACAAGCGTTACAATTGGCTGAAGGATTGAGGGTGAACATCTATACGGGCTCAAAGTTTGCGTTTTTAACCACTCATGCCCATGGAGCTTTGTATAAATAAAGAGGACTACTGAACTCAGAGGGTAAAGAAATCAAGTACGCAGCTGAGATACTACAACTATTGGAAGCCGTGTGGGAACCGAAATAAGTTGGTATCATACATTGTCGAGCGCATCTGAAAGGTGATGGTGATGTAGTAAAAGGAAATCGGATGGCAGATAATGCAGCCAAGCGTGCCGCTGAATCAGGACAACAGGAGTATGTGGAGCATATAGCTGCTCTCATACCGACCCCTCTGTCTCAATGGACTCCAGTTTATACAGCTCAAGAAGAAGAGTGGTTAAAGACTGAAGCTGGGAAGTACCTGGAGAATAATTGGTATCAGTTAGAAGATGGAAGACTAGTTATTCCAGCATCGCTAGCTGTAGAAATTGTCCAGAATTATCACAATGGGACACATTCCGTGAGAGATATTATGGAAGAAACTCTTAGGAAGCATTTCTACATACCAAGGTTGTCCAACTTGACTCAAGCCATTGCACGAAGATGTGTGATATGTGCCAAGAACAATGCAAGGCAAGGTCCAGTGAAACCACCGGGAATCCAGTATATGGGAGGACTCCCTATGTCCGATCTCCAAATAGACTATACGGTAATGCCTAAATCCGGCGGACATCGTTACCTGTTAATAGTTGTGTGTACCTACTCAGGTTGGGTAGAAGCATGTCCCACTCGTACAGAGAAAGCAGGAGAAGTTGTGCGATTTCTGTTGCGGGAAATAATACCCCGATATTGACTACCATCCTCTATAGGATCGGATAATGGTCCAGCCTTTGTTCACCAGTGCCTACAACAACTGACTCATATGCTTGATATTAAGTGGAAACTTCATACGGCATATAGGCCTCAGAGTTCTGGAAAAGTGGAAAGGATGAACAGAACTATTAAGAACCAATTGGCAAAGATGTGTCAAGAAACTCAACTTAAGTGGAATGTTCTTTTGCCAATAGCTCTGTTGCTCATTTGTAGTACACCTACCAGAAGGATGGGTCTCTCACCTTTTGAAATTATGTATGGGCGTCCACCTCCTGTACTTGGTAACTTAAGGGGGGATTTGAGTCAGTTGGGAGAAGGAATTACCCGGCAGCAGGTTGTAGAGTTGGGTAAAACTATGGAGGAGGTACAGAAATGGGTATAAGATAGGTTACCAGTGAATATTTATCCACCTGTCCATTGTTATCATCCAGGAGATCAAGTTTGGATAAAGGAGTGGAACAGTGTACCGTTGGGGCCAAAGTGGAGGGGTCCTTATGTTGTTCTTTTGTCTACCCCAACAGCTATAAAGGTGGCCGAAGTGACTCCATGGATTCATCACTCCAGGGTTAAACCAGCAGCAGAAGATTCTTGGCAAGCTACACCAGATCCAGAGAATCCCTGCAAGATCCGGTTAAAGCGTGTAACTCAGTCGGAGTGACAAGGAGATATTGGGACTTCAAGAGTAAACAAAGAGATCAGCAAGTGGGTGTTTTGACGGTCATAATAAAGCCTGACCACCTACCCACGTTACATGGAAAGAATGTCTGGAAGGGACCTCTGAAGGGAAGAGAGGACTTTAAGGACTCCATTCCCTGCAGCCCTTACATCCTGGAAGCTGAGGTGCCATCGCACAGTCGAAGAATTAGGACAAAGATGTCAGGAGAAATGTATTTGATAATGTGTATATTTGTGTTTTTTTTTTTTTTTTTAATTCTTTATTTTTGCAGTGCGTATATTGGTCACAGGCATACATATGGTACCCCAACGGCATTCCATATGCAGGTTTCAAGACATTAGTGACAGTGGGGTTTAGACAGACTTTTTTTTTTTTTTTTTTTACATATCACGTATAGATATCAAGCTAAAATATGTTGCTTTATGGCTCAACATGCTAGGTCAGGGGTGCGAGTAATTATAGTATAATAACAGGTTAGACAAGACATAGCAATGACATAGTCGTGTTCCATGCTTAAGGAGGGAACGAGTATGCAGTCAAATACTGTGAGTTATTGATTAAGCACTAGGGAACAAAGTAAAAGCAGTAAAGTCATACACTATAATATGTGCGATGTAGTTGCTTATCCAGGAGTATTCTAAGGTTGCTCACCCGAAAAGGCAGGCTACATGTCACAGGTACTGGCACAGTGGGAGAACACATAAATAACATTAAAGAAAAACATTTCAGTCACAGGTTAGGCATGAGTGATGGTAGGTTAACTATCTCTGCTTTGTTAGGGTGCTAGCAATGCTATCAATCTTGTGTGTTATAGCAAAAAAGGGTTTAAGGTGGTAAGGCTCAGTGTCTAAACTTAAGCATGCCAAAGTCAGACAGCAATCTGCAAGCATAACAGCACCCTGGCTGCTCAAAGTTCGTAGGTCTGCTCACACTCCAGGATCTGTCGGCATGGTGCTGCTGCTGTGTGGTGGTGTACACGTGGTCAGCCATTGCCTGCTCCAGCAAGTCGGCGTGACCCGGCGTTAGCATCAGGTCGGCTCTAGCATCTCATCAGGTCGGCTCTAGCATCTCATCAGGTCGGCTCTAGGTGCATCTCAGGAGCGTGATTTTGTCGGGCATCGGTTAACGCTGAGTGTTGCTCATGCTGGCGTGCTGCTGGGTGTCACTGTGTGGCTCTCCTCGCTCGGCAACCGGTTTGTGAGTGTGAAGCTGGTGCATCCGACGCCGGGCCACCGCTGCTGCTTGCCAGCCTCGTGGCCAGCCGCCTACACAGGTAGGAAATTGCTTGATTAGCTGTGATGAAGCTGAGTATCCAGCTTCTTTGGGTTTTCCGAGCTCTGCCATCATGTGCCTCCCTCTGCTGGCTCCAGCGCTCGTGGCAGCCGCCATCTTAGGTGCTGGAACATGAGGTCGGGCCCTCGGGTGTGGTGGTGGTGCCCCTGCGCTCCGGCTGCCATGCCTCCGGGTGAGGACCGGGATCACCCCCCCCGGTCCATGGGGGGGGGACAGGGCCGGGTCCGCACAGATTCAAGCTCCAGGCTGGGCGCTGTGTGGCAGGATAGTGGTGCGGCGGCCGTCCGCCCCACTCACCGCCGGAGAAGGCCCCGGTTGAAACATCAGGGTCCTCTCCGCCAGGGGACTGCAGCGAGGTAAGCCAGCCTCTCCCCGGCACCAGCAAGCCTTCTGCTGTGGGCACTATTGCTGACGGTCAGCTTTTTAAAGAAAGACGGGTTTTTTCCCAGGTTTGGTGGTATATCGCAGGAGCTCCTGCTGCTTGCGACCGTCTAGCTCGGCGGTCCGGCCCCGCCCCCCTATATTTGTGTTTTTAATTATTCAGGAAGGTAGAGGTACCGACACACCAGGCTGTGAGGTTTGCATTAAGACTACAAAAAACAGGTAATCATATTTCCCAGACCCTTATTTGGCATTCACAATATGAATGTAAAGGACATGTATCTAAGTGTAGATACTTAGGTATAGATTATAGTGTGTGCCATTTAGGAGCAGGAGAACCTAAGTGTTTTAGCCCAGAGTATCAACCCTGTACAATTTGGTTGACCCTTCGGAATGGAGATTCACAGGGGACCCTGATAAATAAGACAAAACTAGAAACCGTACATTCTTCGGGTGTTCTGCTATTTGATGCATGTAAGGCGATATCAAGTGGTAGAAAACCGTGGAATGTATGTGGGGATCTTAAATGGGAAAGAACGTATGGGTCTAATGATAAGTATATTTGCCCCAGCAGTAAGAACAAGTATATAGATCCAAAATGCCCAAATAAAGGTTATAATTATTGTCCATATTGGTATTGTGTAGGGTGGGCAACTTGGGGACAGACAGTAGATAAGGATACGATTGTTACTAAGTTGCCTACCAAACCATATTGTAAGTCTATGGAGTGTAACCCAGTCCATATACTTATTAATGACCCAGAACAGTTTAGAGACAGGTTCGGAAACTTATTTGGGTTCCAGATATATGGAACAGGTTTGGATCCTGGGACAATATTATTTATAGGGATAGAGACCGATACTGTAGCAGCCCAAACTCATCAGGTTTTCCATTCCTTCTACGAGGAGATGAGTGTAGACAATAAGGGACCTGCACTGTATGTTCGGGGCTCAGATCTTGTTGTATTTTGGTGACATTAGTCCCTCTGAGTCCCGGTCGGTGAATCGAATAACGATCTCTTCCTTCCTGAAGAAACCTGTGTCCATCTCTCTGTGCTCAGCTTCCGTCAGTTTCTCCGGTATCATACCTTCTTTGCTTGTTCCATCTATCTCCCTTCTCAACATGTTTTTTCCTGTCCTCTCCCCTCAACTTTTTTTTTTTTCATACTAAATGTTCTCTCTCCTCCTCCCATTTTAATGCATATGACCCTTATTCTCCTACCAACTGTAGCCTTATTATGAATGCTGAACTCACCCTAATAAAAAATATTGCTAAAGTGGATGATTTTAGATCTACTCTCATTAGTATACAATACATAGAAAGTGATATTGTTTAACATCACTTTTGTTCATAATTGATAGAGTAAAATGGAATGGGAAAAAATAGGTCCTGAAATAACCTATTACATCAATTCTCTATTCCATCATTGTAAAAAATTACTTGAAGTTAGTAATGGTTTTCCCTTTGATTTTGATAAAACAAATTTTTAAAAAAGGGAGCACTGCAATATTTCCTTCACTACAGTACTATGGTATATACAAATCATACTATAGCTGAATTGTTTTAGGTGGAATCTTAGCAGGATCAAAGTAACTGACAAGGCAAATAATACATTAAGTATGTTTATTGAGTTAAAAAAAAAAGAATGCTACCTTTGCTTGCAACCTGCCACCCAATGTAGACCTTGCGTGGTAGATCACAATCAGGACATCTCCCTGCACAGTCACATCCAGGGGAATTTCAGCTTTCAGATCCTCAATTTTAAAATCTCTGGAAGGTAACAAACCACAACTCATTATTTTGCTGTAGGCATAAGATCCATTGATTTAATATAGAACATATAGCATTATGTAAATGAGCTGATGAAACAAAGGCTAGTTAAAATATTTTAAACAATTATACAAATGTGACATAGTGTGGTGTTCCTTGGATGTGGTATTATTAAATAGTGCTAACTTTTTTAATTTTTTAATTTTTTTCGGCAAGCATATTTAAACTAACACCATTTAATGCCTTAGTTTAATATTTAAATTAAAACGTAGGTCACCATAACAACAATCTAAGATGAAGATGTTATGGTGCCAGGAAGCCCCTGGGCGCTCTCTAACCTTTATATATTTTTTTCCAACTAACATAACTTAAAGAAAAAATATAGTACCAGGAAAACAAACTAGTTTTCCTGGCACTATAGGGTCATTAGGTCCTGCCTACCCTCAGGGCCCCCCTCCAGCTGGGCTGAATGGGTTAAAACCCCTTCAGGCACTTACTTTTCTCCAGCGCCGGGCTCCCTCTGTGCTGGGGAGCTCTCCACCCTCTGCTGACGTCCGATCCGAATGCGCATGCGTGGCAAGAGCAATGCGTGCATTCAAACAGCCCATATGAAAGCATTACTCAATGCTTTCCTATGTATGTCCAGCGTCTTCTCACTGTGATTTTCACAGTGAGAATCGTGGAAGCGCCTCTAGCGGCTGTCAGAGAGACAGTCACTAGAGGCTGGATTAACCCTCAGTGAAAGATAGCAGTTTCTCTGAAACTGCTATGTTTTCAGCTGCAGGGTTAAAACTAGAGGGACCTGGCCCCCAGACCACTTCATTGAGCTGAAGTGGTCTGGGTGCCTATAGTGGTCCTTTAACCCCTTAAGGACCAAACTTCTGGAATAAAAGGGAATCATGACATGTCACACATTAGCACCACTCTCCAGATCCCCAAGGAAGCATCCACCTTCTGAAAAAAAGAGTTGAAGGGAGCGCAGAGTGCTGCCAGCCAGGGGCGCCGCTGATTGTCCAAAGTGGTCAAATGACATTCTAAGCCAATCAGTACCTCTCCATTCATAATGCATCCCCATGTATATTTGAACAACAACTTGCATAGTTTTCTGCCAGTCCCAGACAAATAAGGAGCTCAAACAAATCTATAGAGATGGTTTCAAGTAATACTCCAAGCAACAAAACACTACAGCCCAATATTATAAAGAAATAGTGAATGTAATATTGGACACTAGTAATCAGAAGAAGAGTTTCCAGCGGCCATGGGCCCAGCTTAGTGGCATACTTCATAAAACGTAACAAATAATAGACATCTGTTAAGAAATTACTATCTTGGACACAACTGGTATTATCAAGTTATCCATAATAAATCTTAGCTTCTAGTTTTGCAGTTATAAAAGATCACAGGATTCCCACAGAAGAATAATTAATTATATGATTTTGCCAAAACATGATGTAAAGTCATGATCTAATTAAAGATGTAAGGTCCTATTGTGCATTTATTTTTCTTTTTATAGTTTTAGTTACATAGCTGAAAAGCATCAAGTTCAGCCTTCCTCAAATATGTTATTGTGGTTGATCCAAAATAAGTCAAAAAAAGCAGTCAGATGTCTCCTTGGATCAAGTAGCTATTACCCTACTAATTAGAAATGATATCCTTGTATGTTATGTTTTTGCAAGTAGTTATCCAATTGCAGTTTAAACATCTGTATGGGCTCTGAAAAAAACACCTCTTCAGGCTGAGAATACCATATCCATGTTGCTCTTACTGTAAAAAACAACAACTTGTCTTTGCCTTATATGAAATCTCCTTTCTTCCAGCCTAAATGTGTGCTTCGTGTCCTATGTATAGCCCTGTTTATGAATAGATTTCCAGATAATGGTTTGTACTGACCCCATATATATATTTGTATAATTTTATCATATCCCCTCTGTGGAGTCGTTTTTCAAAACTAAAGAGATTTACATTTTTTAAATGCTCCATTCCTTTTTTTTTTTTTTAATTTATAGGTTTTTATTATTTTTATAAGCAATAAGTATACAAAAGATCAACACGTATATGATACAAAATTGCAAAACAACGAAAGAGATTAACCCCTTCACGACGGGTGACGGACGAGGTCCGTCATCCAGGGGATACCCTTAACGACGGATGACGGACCTCGTCCGTCACGCGGTAAAATTAACCCCAGATCGCCGCAATCGCGGCGATCGTGGGGTTAATGGTGCTCCGGTCTGCCTCTGCATTAGAGGCAGACCGGGAGCAACGGATCGGGCTGTCCCAGTACATGTGCCCGCTCTGACAGCATGCCAGAGCGGGCACATGTGCTCTGTATACTTACCTTCCGCCTCCCTGCACTTCCGGGTTCAGTGTGAAGTGCAGGGAGACGGATCAGTGCTGATCCTGCCCCCTGGTGGAAAAAAAAATAAAGTTTATTTAAAATCCCACCCCCCTTTACCATTTTAATAAAAAAATAACCCCTTCCCTGCCAATTGATCACTGACTACAGTGATCAATTGGCAGGGATTACATTTTAATTTGATCTGATTTTTTTTTTAACCCCTGAGGGTTAATTCCTTTTTTTTTAACCCTCAGGGGTTAAATTTATTTTATTAATTAATTTAAATATTTTAAAATTATAAATTTAGCTAGCTGGGGAGGGTGGAAGTTAGTGGGGAATTGGGGGATTTAGTGTTAGGCTAACAAGGGGTTAACGTTAAAAAAAGTTTTAAAATAAGCTTTAACCACTTAAGGACACATGACGTGCCTGACACGTCATGATTCCCTTTTATTCCAGAAGTTTGGTCCTTAAGGGGTTAAAAAGTTAAAAAATTAAGTAAAAAAAAGTTTTAATAACGTTTAAGTAAAAAAAATAAATAAACCCTTTACCCAGTCCAAATAAAAATTAACCCCTTCCCTGCCAGTCTATCACTACCTACAGTGATCAAAATACAGATCACAGTATTATACTGTGATCTAATTTTTTTTTAACCCCTGACGATTAACTTTTATTTATTTTTTAACCCTCAGGGGTTAAATTAATTTAATTAACTAATTTAAATATTGTATAATTAAATATTTTGCTAGCTGGGGTGGGTGGGAGTTATGGGAAAATGGGGAATTTACTGTTAGTGCTGCTTACTGCTAGTTAGGGGTTAACGGTAAAAGAAAAAGCTTAGAAAAATGTTAAATCTGTAAAAAAAGTTTTACGAAAGTTTAGGAAACTTTAAAAAAATGAATAAGCAAAACAAAAGTTGAAAAAATAGTTTTAAAAAGTAAAAAAGTTTTAAAAAGTTAAAAAATTAATTTAATAACGCTCATTACCACTACACCTGGTACAAGCTAGCGGAAAAATGATCCCACGCTAAGGTTCAAAATATGCCTTTTGAAATACCCTGGGATGTCTTCTTTAAGAAATGGTATGGCTTTATGGGGTATTTGGATTATATAGCCTGGTAAAATACTCTAAAATGGGACATGGGCACAGCGTAAAAATTGAAAGTTTGAAAAAAAATGGAATGGCTGTGTCCCAAATGTGCCCCTCCGATGTCCACATATACCTGGCAAAGGTACATACGGGGGTATTTTTGTACTCAGCCGACATAGCTGAGCAACATATAAAGTATTATAGAGTGGTGGTACACATAAGGTTTGCAAAATATACTGTGCAAACTCACTTTGTGTGTCAAAAAGGCAGAAAAAACGCTCATTACCACTACACCTGGTACAAGCTAGCGGAAAAATTATCCCACGCTAAGGTTCAAAATATGCCTTTTGAAATACCCTGGGGTGTCTATTTTAAGAAATGGTAGGTTTTTGTGGGATAGTTTGAATTCAAAACTTACGAAGATGCTTGGAAATTGCACATAGGCCCAGCGTCAAAATTCAAAGTTCTGTAAAAACTGATATGGCTTGGTCTCCAATATGCCACTGTAGCTTCACAAAATAGTGCCAAAGACATTCATTGGGGATGTCTTTTTACTCAGAAGACTTAGCTGAGCATAATTTGGAGGTTTTGAACTTAGTGGCACATATGAAATATACAAAATGCCCAGAAAAAATGCAATCCGTATGTCAAAAAATGCACAAAATTATTTTTTACCACATACTTTGGCATATATTGGTGAAAAAATGGGGGCATGCTAAGGCACAATATGCACCTTATGATATACCCTGGAGTGTCTACTTTTACAAATGGTAGGCCTTTGTGGTTTTTTTTTTGAACCGTCAAACTGTTATAATACCCCAAATGGAAGCATAGGCTCATTAAATCCGTCTCTCAAAATTCTACTGTGAATACTGAAAAGGACAGGTCTCCTGTATGGCACTGTAGCTTCACGAAATAGTGCCATAGACATACAATGGGGGTGTCCTTTTACTCAGAAGACTTAGCTGAGCATAATTTGGGGGGTTTGAACTTAGTGGCACATATGAAATATACAAAATGCCCAGCAAAAATGCAATCCGTATGTAAAAAATGCACAAAATTATTTTTTACCACATACTTTGGCATGTAATGGTAAAAAAATGGGGGCATGTTAAGGCACAATATGCACCTTATGAGATACCCTGGAGTGTCTACTTTTACAAATGGTAGGCCTTTGTGGGGGTTTTTGAACAGTCAAACTGTTATAATACCCCAAATGGAAGCATAGGCTCATTAAATCCGTCTCTCAAAATTCTACTGTGAATACTGAAAAGGACAGGTCTCCTATATGGCACTGTAGCTTCACGAAATAGTGCCAAAGACATACAACTATACACACATAATAAAAGACATACACACATAATAAAACTTTGTACAGGAATAGCACACACCAACTTTACAAAATACACATGAGAAGTTCTTTGTTATACGTGTGTGCGAAAACCCCCAAAAAACACAATTTTACTCCAATATTTAGCAGAGGTTGGCGGTAAAATGGCTACGTAGAAAGTGTCAAAACAACCTTAGGTAAATAGCCTGTGATGTCTACTTTATATAAATATATACTTTTGTGTGGCAATTGTGTTTTATTTTATGGCTATTAGGCTTACAAGACAAACATACCAAATTCTAAAATCGCTCCACATTAAAATTTTATTTTACTCCTTGTGCTTTGTGACCTGTAACTACCAAATAAAACTTAAAATCCCAGACACATTATATATTCTGTAAATCAGAACAAATAAATGAATTTATTTTTAATTACTTTCCTTAACCTGCACTAATTATGCACACATTATGATTGCAAAAACTGTAAAAAAAAAAAACAATATTTCTTTTTTTTGCATTTTTCTGTATTTTTTTATAATAAGTAAGCATTTATATATATATATATATATATATATATATATATATATATATATATATGTTATATCAAATTAAAGCCCTTTCTGTCCTTTAAAAAACAGTATATAATATGTGTCGGTGCAATAAATGAGAGAGATGCAAATTGCAGTTGAACGCAAACAGCAAGAAAATGCAAAAATTGCTTGTGTCATTAAGCGTAAGTCAAGCTTCTGAAGCTCTGTCCTTAAGGGGTTAAATCCATAGATACATAGTACGTGATGATACAGCAAAGCGTTGATGATATACATATAATGAGAGGCATAGTGTTATACAAACATAAGTGTAAGACAATATCCTTTACTTAGCTTCACAAGTATTGAACATAATGATTAAGTAGATGGAGAGTTCTATGGAGTCTAAATAAAGTTGAAGTGTCACAACAAGTTGACTGAGCTCGTGAGGCTGGTTGAATTCCCTGTATGGCGAGTTTATTGAGAGGGGGGAGGGAGTGGGTGAGGGGAGGGCAGAAATTTAATACTTTTAGTTTTTTCCATGAATTGTGTCCATGGTTCCCAGATGTTTGTGAATTTTTTTAATTCTTTTGATATTGCATAGGTTATCAATTCCATTTGTTTAGTACCCTCTACTCTCATGATCCATTCCCTCATTGTGGGGGCTTGGGGCTGTTTCCAATGTTTAGGGATCAGTTGAGCAGCTGTCATAGTCAAGAGTTTAAATAGTGTGCACTAGGTTTGTTTAGGTTTAAATTTGGGGGAGGTTCTTGGAAGAGGAACTGTAATGGCACCAGCGTGAATGTTATGCCCATTATTGATTGAATAAAAGTGTGAATTCTGCTCCAGTATTTGTTGATAATTGGGCAATGCCACCAGATGTGAGTGTGATGTGCTGTAGTAGTATTGCATCTCCAGCATTTAAAGTTTTCGGTATTGTGTATTTGATGGAGTTTCTCTGGAGTGTAGTGCCATCTGGAGATATGTTTGTAGTTACTCTCCTGGGCTATTAAAGAGATAGAGGTTCTGTGTGATGACATGAAAATAGCTTGCCATTGTTTGTGAGAGATTTTGATTTGTAGTTCCTGCAACCATTTTTGTGTGTATTTCGGAAGTTCTAGTGATTGTAAATCTCTAGTTATTTGGTATATTGTGGACAGTATCTTTTTTGTGAGTTTATGATTCATGCAAATGTTTTCAAACTCCGTCAAAAGGCCTTACGGTAGTAGGTTCTGGGAGTTAATGAATTGTTTTAGTTGAGTGTAGTGTAGTAGTTGGTTACCGGTTGGGGAAATAGAGGGGAAAATTGGTTGCAAAGATTGCAATGCTTTGTTTGTGGTCATATCTTGGAGCTTCAGAGTGGTTCCTCTGTGGTAGTTAATATAAGCCTTCCCTGATTGGCCTCCCTGAAATCTCGGATTATTGGTGAGTGGGTATAAAGGGGATGGGTAAGGAGATATCTTGTTTGTGTTTACCAGTTTATACCAAAGCTGAATTGTAGGTTTGATGGTTGGGTGTGAGCCGTTGAGGAATGGGATGTGGGTAGGTTGTTTGGGTAACAACGGGCAGTCTTTCAGTGGTATGGCTGAAAACTTGTTTTCTATTTGTACCCAATGATGGGCTGGTACAGTCTGTGTCCATTCATATATCCTGCTTAAATGAATTGCTTTGTGGTATGAGTTAACATCTGGAAAGTTCAACCCTCCATTATCTCTGCTTTTTATGAGGGTCTCATATGCAATTCTCGGTTGGGAGTTTGACCATATAAAGCTGGTGAGTGTCTTTCTAACTTTAGAGAAGAAGCCTGCATGCAATTGGATTGGAAGGGCCTGAAGGATGTAAAGTAGGCGTGGTAATATATTCATGTTAATGATGTTAATCCTACACAACCATCCGAAGCATGGTTTATGCCAATTTTGTAGGTCTTTGGTGACGTTATCTAGTAGTTTGTGGAAATTAAGGTCATATAGGAGTTTCAGTGTATGTGGAATGTGAACTCCCAGGTATTTGATAGAGATGGGTTGCCAAGTAAAATGAAACCTTTTTGTGTATTGTATTTTTTTTTATTTAATATTTTTTATTTTGCAATTGAAATATAGAGCAGTAAAATGTGTCACAATATGCATTTTCATATATTGAGTACATTACAGTAGATGACACAGTAATTGAGTTTCACTGATAAACTGTCATGGCAAGGTAGTTACTCAACACTTATTCAAGTTGGTCAACTAGAAACCAAAATCTAAAACAATATTCAAAATTCAACCAAGTAGAAGTAGAACCAAGCAGTTGTTGCAGTGTTGCTAGTTATGGCAGGAATTAAATAAGTACCGTATATACTCGAGTATAAGCCGAGTTTTTCAGCCCATTTTTTGGGCTGAAAAACCCCAACTCGGCTTATACTCGAGTCACTGTCTGTATTATGGCAATTTGCATTGCCATAATACAGACCGGGGGAGAGGGGGGCTGGCAGAGCTGTAACTTACCTGTTCTGCAGCTCCTGTCAGCTCTCTCCTCCTCTGCGCCGTCCGTTCAGCACCTCGGTCAGCTCCCAGTGCAAGTCTCGCGAGAGCCGCGGCTCTCGCGAGACTTACAGTGTGAGCTGATAGAAGGAGCTGCACAGACCGCGCGGAGGAGGAGAGAGCTGACAGGAGCTGCAGAACAGGTAAGTTACAGCTCTGCCAGCCCCCCTCTCCCCCCCACTGAACTGCCAATGCCACTGGACCACCAGGGAAGGAGCCCCCCTCCCTGCCATATATCAAGCAGGGAGGGGGGACGAAAAAAAATAAATAAAATAAAAAAAAATAATAATAATAAAAAAAAATTAATAACAAAAAAAAGGGGGATAAGGACCACTATGGGAGGGAGGGGGGGGGTATAAGGACCACTATGGGAGGGAGGGGGGGGGGATAAGGACCACTATTGGAGGGAGGGGGGGTATAAGGACCACGAGGGGGGGGGGTATAAGGACCACTATGGGAGGGGGTGGGATAAGGACCACTATGGGAGGGAGGGGGGTATAAGGACCACTATGGGAGGGAGGGGGGTATAAGGACCACTATGGGAGGGAGGGGGGGGGGGTATATGGACCACTATGGGAGGGAGGGGGGTATAAGGACCACTATGGGAGGGAGGGGGGTATAAGGACCACTATGGGAGGGAGGGGGGTATAAGGACCACTATGGGAGGGAGGGGGGGGTATATGGACCACTATGGGAGGGATGGGGGGGATAAGGAACATTATGGGAGGGAGAAGGGGGATAAGGGCCACTAGGGGAGGGGAGGGTAAGGACCACTAGGGGAGGGGTGAGTCAGGACCACTGGGGGGGGGGGTGAAGGAACACGGGGGTGGGGAGGTAAGGACCACTGAGGGAGGAGGAGGGGAAGTCAGGACATATGGGGGGGGGAGGGGGCGGCAAAATTTTTTTTGCCTACGGCGGCAAATATCCTTGCACCGGCCCTGCACACCCTGCATTCACACACTGCATTCATACACACACACACTGCATTCATGCACACACACGCTGCACTCATACACACACGCTGCACTCATACACACACGCTGCACTCATACACACACGCTGCACTCATACACACACGCTGCACTCATACACACACGCTGCACTCATACACACACACATACGCACACACTGCATTCATTATACACACACTGTAAATAAATATTCAATTAATATATTTTTTTTAGGATCTAATTTTATTTAGAAATTTACCAGTAGCTGCTGCATTTCCCACCCTAGTCTTATACTCGAGTCAATAAGTTTTCCCAGTTTTTTTGGATAAAATTAGGGGCCTCGGCTTATATTCGGGTCGGCTTATACTCGAGTATATACGGTAATTCAATGAAACCGTATGGACAAAAACACTAGTTAGATTTGAGCCTTACTTTAAATGTGTGTGTAGTCTTACTGAGCTAGTAGATTGACGTGAGACTGTATTTAAGGTGGGCATTAGGATGTTGAATGACATGAGTTACGTGGGGGGGGGAGAGAGGTGGAAGGTGAAAGCTTCAAGCGGGATGGGGCTTTGAGTAGTCGATGCCTTTAGTTGCCAGGAAGTGCAGCCATGGCTTCCAAATTTTGGTAAAGGTTTGAAAATTTTTTGTTTGTGCATAAGTTATTTCTTCCATTTGTCTGACCTCGTCTACTTTACTAATCCACTCTCTGATAGAGGGGATTTGCGCTTGCTTCCAGTATTTAGGAATGAGTTGTGATGCCGCCATTACTAAGTAATTGAACAGGCTTTGTTTTTACCGATACCTGGAGGGGCTAAGGAGAATAAGTAATGTTGTGGTGTAAGCGGAATGGTAGTAGCAAGTATCAGCTGCGTTATGGCCTGTATCCTCTTCCAGTATGTTGCTATCTGTGGACAGAGCCACCAAATGTGGGCATGGTGCGCTAACTCGTGATTGCATCTCCAACATGTCTGTTGTGTTAGATTATGTATTTTTTGAAGTTTGGCTGGGGTGTAATGCCAACGGGTGATGCATTTATAATTACTTTCTTGAGCTGCGGTGGATGAAGTGGATTTGTGTGCAATCATAAAAATGCTTCTCCAATCTGTTTGAGGTATGTCTATTTGCAGTTCCTCCATCCATTGTCCTGTGCAAGTGGGTAAAGATATATCTCTAGATTTCCTTATTAATTTATACATGGTAGAGAGTAATTTCTTTGTGATTGTGTGGTCAGAACAAAGTTGTTCAAAGTCAGTCAGCAATCTTTTCTCTGTAAGAAGGAGATTGGCACTTTTAATGAAATGGATCAGTTGGGCATAGTGTAATCGCTGGTTGCCCGTTGGGGTTGTATTGGGTATTAGTTGAGTTAAGGATTTTATGTTATTGTTGGTGTCAGTGATGTCTTTAAGTTGCAAGGCCTCGCCAGAATGGTAGAGGTCATACGTGTTCCCTGATTGCCCTCTTTGAAAATCTGGATTGTGTGTGAGAGGGTAGAGTGGGGAGGGGTGAGGGGCAATTGATGATATTTTGGTTAGTTTCTGCCAGATTTGAAGAGTAGGCCTAATCGTGGGATGGTTATCAATTGTGAGTTGGCGCTGGGCTGGGTTTGTGAATAGCCATGGTCTTAATTGCAAGGGTATCGCCGAAGATGCGTTTTCAATCTGTACCCAGTGCAGGTTTGGGTTAGTTCGCATCCATTCATAAATTCGGGCCAGGTGGGTTGCTTTGTGGTATGTTTCAAGGTCCGGGAGGTTGATTCCTCCTTGATCCCTAGGGTTGTTCAGTGTCGAGAGGGCTAAACACGGATGTTTGTTGGTCCATATGAAGTTATTAATTAAGGTTCTGATTGTTTTGAAGAACTTGTTAGGTATCGTGATGGGCAATGTTCGAAGCGGGTATAACAGTCGTGGCAAGATATTCATCTTTATTATATTAGATCTACAGAACCAGCCAAAACACGGCTTCTGCCAGTATTGCAGGTCCAAGATAATGGACTTCAATAGGGGAGGAAAGTTTAGATCGAAGAGGTTGTTTAGGTTTGATGGAATGTGAACTCCTAAGTATTTAATTGAATGAGGGGCCCAAGAGAAATGAAAGTTTTCCCGGAGTATTTTATTGTGGGAGGAGGGGGAGCAGATTGGCATTAATTCACATTTAGACAGGTTGGCTTGAAAGTTGGAAACCATACCATAAATCTTCATTTCTGTGAGGATGTGTGGTAATGTGGCAAGAGGGTTATAAATGGTGAACAGGAGGTCGTCCGCAAACGCCGTAACCTTGTATTCGCGATTTGCAATTCAAACTCCTTGGATGAGATTATTATCTCTGATCCCTTGTAAGAAGGGCTCTAAAACTATGACGAACAAGAGAGGGGAAAGAGGGCACCCCTGTCTTGTACCGTTTGTAATTGTGACTGGGTGAGAGAGTTAGCCATTAATGCAAATTCTTGCCGTCGGAAGTGAGTAGATGGTAGACAACCAAGTCAACCAACGGGGGCCAAAACCTAAGTGTTTCATTATATGTGTAAGCAGTGCCCAGCTGACCCTATCAAAGGCTTTTTCCGCATCTATGGCCAGCAGTGCACTGCGTACCTTGTGTTTTTGAGCCCAGTGTATGATGTTTATAATTTTCGTTGTGTTGGGTTTAGCTTCTCTAGCGGGGATGAATCCTGCCTGATCCTGGTGTATGAGTAGAGGAAGAAAGGGTTTTAGTCTAGTGGCTAGTATTTTGGTTAAAAATTTTAAGTCGATGTTAATTAAATAAATCGGCCTATAGTTTCCACAGAGACAGGGTTCTTTGCCTTATTTAGGAATTAAAGATATATTAGCCTCCAATGCTGAAGTGGGCAGTGTGGTTGCTAAATTGTGTACGTTGAATGCTGCTATGAAGTGTTGGGCTAATGTTGAAAGTATTTTATGATATTTCCCAGTGTATCCGTCTGGACCAGGGCTTTTACCCAATCGGAGTGATTTAACAGTGTTCGTGAATTCTTCTACTGTGATGGGTTCCTCTAGGTAAGCAATATCGCTTGAAGGGAGGGTTTGTTTGATCCTAGTACACAAGAAATGTTGGATGTCCTCCGAGGAAGGAGTTGATTTATTAAGGTTGTATAAATTAGTGTAGTACTTATGGAAAGAATTTATGATGTCTGGCATATGTCTGGACATAGAGCCATCTTCCGATTTGATTTCAGAGATGAATGTGGACTGTTTTGGTTGTTGGAGAGTTTGAGCCAAGAGTTTGCCTGCTTTCCCACCCTTTGTATAGTACATATGCTTAATCAGAGAGATTTTGCGTTTGCCGTGGAGATGTAGAAGTATAGTCAATTCAGATCTCTTTTTTAGTATGTGTTTATATTCATCTAGGCCTTGGAGCCCTTGATGGTGTCTACTTTCAAGTATTTTTTTTTTTTTTTTTTTTTTGATGATTCTGAGTCTTTATTGGTAGAGCTATATAGAGTTATTTATGCAGTTTAGACAAAAAAAAAGTTAGAAATGCTTTTTTTGGCAGGATTCCCAAGGTTCCACAGGAACACATCCTGCAACACACATTCTTTTGGCTACGTGCCAAATGTTATATCTGCTGCGCGTACATAATAACTTAAACTATTGTAGCAAGGCAAGATGGAGGGACATAGGCTCTGATCCTTCACACTACTCTAACCGTAAACCCAATAATGCTAAACACCCTTCGTATGACAACTATAAACCCTCTCAGATTTTTAATCCTTTTAACAGTAAATACCTTATCTAATCTAACTCTGACATTACCCCTCTCTAACCTTTACCACATCTAAAATAATTTGTAACCCTGCATGCATTTACAGAGTATCATACACACAGATAATCATAGGATCAAACACAATAATATGTTATTAACAAACACCAGTATATACATACACAGTTGTCAAATTGGAATTTATGTATCTAGATGTTTTTATACCTGCAATGTCCTGTTTTTTTTTTTTTTAGGCAATCTTTATTTATTAGGTTTTTCCATTTTTATCGAGTATGTCAAATAAAAGAGGGGTTTACAAAGGGAGTAGAGGGAGGGAAGTCAAACTGTTCAGTGTACAGAAGCGGTAGTAAACTTTTTAGTTACATAGCATTGCATATTTTCCTCCGTACATATTCCGTCTAAAATCAACACAAGGAATCTTGCTTAGAACATAGGGAATGTCTGCTGGGCCCTAGTGGCCTCTCAACTCAGCTTCGTTTACTTAAATTCCAACTGAGATCAGTGTTTATATTTCCTAGGTTGTCTAATCGCGCTTGTCGGTGCTGGGACTCTCGCCTTTCTGAATCTCTTATGTGTGTTGTACAGATCAGGCGCTTGTTTAAGCCGATGTGATGCCTTGTTTGAACTTGTTTAAGCCGATGTGATGCCCAGTGGTGGGAGTAGAAACCTCGACCCTGGTTACTCGAGCGTGGCCTTGTGGGTCCGTCGTTTCGTCTCAGTATATTATGACCATAACCGTATCTCCGTCTATGGGCCTTGAGGCGGAGGGGCTGTCGTATGGTCGGGGTAGGTAATAGGGCCGATGAGGAGGGCAAGGGGGGGGAGAGTCGGCAACAGCGGGTAGGCATCAGGTGATGGGTCCGCCCGCGCCACCCCGACCCATAGCCCAACAATTCGTGTCTTCACATACTCCCGTCTATTCGGTCCCCCGGCCCCGGGTACCCGTCGGTACACGAGCCGTGTATTCAATCCAGGGGGCCCAGAGCCTGGCGCACTTTTCCGCCGTCCCCCTGAGGTCCGCTGTGAGGCTCTCCATGCTGTATATCTCTTCTACGGCTTCCATCCAGTTAGCTATGGTTGGGGCTATTGTGGTTTTCCAGCGAGTGGGAATTAGGCTCTTGGCTGCGTTTAGAAAGTGTCGCGTAAGGGATCCGCGGAGTGGTGTAGTAGCATCGGCAAGGGTTGCAATGGTATGTCTGAATCCAGTATCTCCCGGAGTTTCTCGTGGACTTGTCGCCAGAATGCCTCGATGGGAGGGCAAGACCACCAGATGTGTAGGTCCGTACCTTCGTTCGTCCCGCACCTCCAGCATGTAGCCGATGGTAGCAACCCCATCTGGAACAGCCTATGGGGGGTCCGATACCAGTTCGTCATGAGCTTGTAGTTAGTCTCTTGGAGCTTCGCACTGGACGTACCTTGATGAGAGAGAACGTGTATCTTCTCCCAGTCCGCCTCCGTGAGGACAGAGCCCGTGCTTTGTTCCCATTTGGATTGGTATCTCGCAGGGGGGAGTCTGGCAGCCTGAATTATCATGGAGTACAGCGTGGAAATTCCCCGTGGGAGGTGTCGTTCCTCCATGCAGAGGGTCTCAAAGCCCGTCTTTTTCCTGAGTAGTAGTTGCTTACCCAGGAGGGAGCTGTGGTAGTGTCGGATCTGTTGGTAACGAAACCGGGTGAGCGCCCTTGGGGGAGCTGAGGGGGTTAGTGTCTCGAGGGGTTTCAAGCGAGTACCCGCGCACCAGTCGCCCAGATATGGAGTGTTCAGGTCAGTCAAGTCGGCGATGTCCCTGGGGGCCAATCCGCCTCCAATCTCCGGGTTATGGATCACTGGGGTCAACGGGTTTGGGTTAGTGGTGAGGTCGAGTTTGTATCGTAGAGTCGCCCAGATTTGTAGGGTAGCTCCAATGAGTGGGTGTGAGCGAATCTCATTTGCCTGCGCCGGCCTCGGTAGCCAGGTAGTCCAGGGTAAGCGTTCATTGGAGGCGGCTCGCTCCAAACCTACCCATTGCTTATCAGTGTCTGGCACGTGCCAGTCTATCACCCTGAGGAGATGCGCTGCCTGGTAGTAGGCTTGAATCGAGGGTAGTGCTACCCCTCCCTGGCGCTTTGGCCTGATCAATTGCGTGTATCAAAGTCTGGCGACTCCCGAAGCCCACACGAAGCGACTGATTGCCGTGGATACCTCGGTGAAGAAGGTTTTGGGGATATAGATGGGGATCGTCTGAAATAGGTACAGGAGGCGCGGCAGGAGGTTCATCTTGACCGCGTTTATTCTCCCGAACCAGGATATACAAGACCCTCCCCATCTTTTCATGTCCGTGGCCAGAGTCCGCAGGAGGGGGAGGAAGTTTTCAGCGTATAACTTTGTCATGTCTCTCGTCAGCCAGATGCCGAGGTATTTAATGCGTTGCGTGCACCACCGGAAAGGGAAGTTAGCTTTCAGTTGGGTTGTTAGGTCGGGGGGGAGCACCAGGGGTAGTGCCTCGGATTTCTCCGTGTTCAGGCGCAGGTTGGAGAGCGCTCCATACGTATGAAAGGCCCGCAGCAGGTTGGGAAGCGTTATTATCGGGTTACCAATAAAGAAAAGCAGGTCATCCGCATAGGCGGCTACCTTGTGTTCCGTGTTAGCTACTTTAATTCACGAAATACCCCCATCCCGTCTGACCGCCGCTAGAAAGGGCTCCAGCGTGAGGGCAAACAGGAGGGGGGACAGGGGGCACCCTTGTCGCGTGCCATTGTTGATGGAGAAGGCAGGGGATAGTGCTCCGTTTATCCTCAGGCGGGCCTTCGGGGACGTATATAGGGCCGCTATCCAAGAGCGAATGTTTGGGCCGAAACCCATATTCCGGAGGGTTTCTTCCATGAACTGCCAGTCGACTCTATCAAAAGCCTTCTCGGCGTCAGTGGAGAGTAGGAGGCCCCCCCGGGGAGAGGACTTAGCGGAGTGGATTATGTTGAGGGCTCGGGTCGTATTGTCCTTCGCCTCCCGTCCCGGAATGAAACCTGTCTGGTCCGGGTGTACCAGGTCCGGTGCTACCTCCCCCACGCGGCGGGCCAGGATCTTTGTGAAGAGCTTAAGGTCCGCATTGAGGAGGGAGATAGGCCTATAACTGGCGCAGGACGTGGGGTCCTTACCCTCTTTCGGGATCACCGCTACTGTAGCCATCAGGGTGTCCTCCGGGAACCTCCCACCCTCCAGCACCGAGTTAAGTCTCGTCAGCAGTTCAGGCAGGAGCTGTTCCTCAAATGTCCGCAGGTATGCCACCGGGAAGCCGTCCGGACCCGGAGCTTTGTTCGTCTTTGCTGCCTTAAGGGCGCCTTTGAGCTCCTCCAGGGTTATAGGGGCGTCTAGGTCCTCGGTTTGTGCCTGCGTAAGCCTCCGGGTGAGATGTTGCTCCAAGTATTCGTGGATGTCAGCCCGTCTCCGCTGGACCGTCTCCGCATCGGTCTCTTTCGGTAGGTTGTACAGTTTTGAGTAGAATTCCCTGAATTCGTTCATGATGGCTTCTGGCTTCCGCTCGGGGGGCGAATTAGCCTTTTGCAGGACAGTAATGCGGGACTGTCTCCTTTTTTTGCGAAGCATGCGGGCCAGTAGGCGTCCGCATTTGTTCGAGTTCTCGTAAAAGAATCTCCGGGACCTGCGGAGTGTATGCGTCAAGTTTCGTGACAGAAGGGCACGTAGGTTCCTCCTCGCCTCCAGCAAGGGGCGGAGATTATCCGCCGTCGGGTCGGCTCTGTGTGTTTTTTCAAGCTGCGCTGCAAGTTCGTGTAGGTCCTTCAGTGCAAGGTTTTGTTCTCGTTTGCGTCTCGTGCAGGTCTTTATAAAGTGGCCGCGTAGGACACATTTGTGGGCTTCCTATCTTACTTGAGGAGAGGTATCCGAAGCTGGGTTCTCTAGGAAGTAGCGCCGAATGACCTCCTTCGCTTCCGTACATACTACTGGGTCCCCGAGCACCTGTTCATTCAACCTCCATTGTCTGTTTCTAGGTTTAAACAGGGGAGAGCGCAGCGAGGCTAGAACTGGGGCATGGTCTGACCATATCGTCGTCTGTATGTCGCAAGACATAAGGAGGTGTAGATATTCCTGAGAAATCAGGATATAGTCCAGGCGGCTATGGCCATGGTGGACCTGTGAGTAGAACGAGAAGTCCTTATCTTCAGGGTGGAGAACTCTCCAGGCGTCGGCCAGTCCCGCGTCGCGTAGAACCTTCCCGACCGTCCGGATACAGAGACCGGAGTGTGAGCTGCAGCCTCTGGAGGTGTCGAGACTTGGGTCTAACGGAACATTAATGTCACCGGCAACGTTGAGCAAACCCTCTCGGAACTGTTCTAGTAGTTGGAGGGTCTTTGAGAGGAATCGGTGTTGCCCCGTATTCGGGGCGTAGAGTGAGGCCAACGTGTATTTCTTATCGGCAATCGTACCCTTAAGAAATAAGTAGCGCCCGTTAGGATCGACTTCCGATTCTGTGCAACAGAACGGGATGTGTTGGGCAAAGAGGATTGCCACTCCCGCCCTTTTTGCCGACTGGTGGTTTGCGAAATACCCAGTTGGGAACCTCGAGTCCCCCAGGGAGGGGGGGGCAGTACCCTTAAAGTGGGTCTCCTGAAGGAATGCTATAGAGGCCCGAGCCGTCCACAGGGACCGGAGCAGGTGGGACCTCCTTTCCGGGGTGTTCAGACCCCTCACATTGTTGGTCCAGAGCCGCAGGGGGGCCGGGTCAAAACCACCACCCGAACGCCCCGCCATAGCCGACAGGGAAGGGGGGGGGGTGAGTACTGTGGGCCGGGGGGGAGGGAGGCAGGTAGTCAGTGGGGAGGGCGGGAATGTAGGGGAAACCTGTCAAATGGGGGGGGGGAAGAGGGAGTCCGTGGAGTCGGGAGGGAGGTCAGGAAATAGCGGATAACCCGCTATCAGAATTAGTTGGACTTGACTGTGTGGGAGGCGTCCGACAGGTCTGAGTCCCCAATCCCTTTAAATAACTCAGTCACCCGCGGTCCTCCCGTCCGTTACCCTCAGTCTGTCCGCGGGGTCGTACGCGAGATCCGTACAGGTAGAGTCAGAGCACTCTGTGTAAGGCGCGATGAGACAACTAGTATGTGTAAAACACAACGTCCGGCCCTCGGCCGTTCTAATATGAGCAAAACAAGCATAAGCAAAACTAAAACTATAACTAATACTAAGGTCTAGGTACGCATCTGGTTTCAACAGGCATTTAACAAGGTAGGGGGACTAACTCTCGTCTAACTGACCAATACTCAAAGCCCAACTCCCCGGGCTTCGAGGCCCAACGTGCTTAGCGGAACCCAGTGTTACACATTATACACCCTCGACTCTCCTCCACCCAAGCCACCCCCCCCGGATAACAGCCAAGCCAGGTAGTTTAGTCTGTTCTCTCGTGTCCCATCGGGCTGATGCCCTCCAAAGACCAGTCCCCCACCCAAATCCCAGGAAGGGGCTAACGTTTAATCTGTTTGCTAACCCTTATGATTCAACGGGGGGGGGGGGGGGGGGGGAGAGCGGGTACAGTTCCTTGAGAGCGTCCCAAAGTTTGTTTCAATGCATATCTGCACGGGGGGGGGGGGGGAGCGGTAGTAGAGTCACCTTTGGCCAGCGTCCGAGGTACAGCCCCACCTCCCAACCTACAGACTATTGCCCACTATGGTCAACCACGATGCCCACCCCAGGTACCTCAGTAGTAGGCCGTGTCTATGCTCCAGTAGGGTGTCACTCTTAAGATCCTGCCGGGCCACCAAGCATCCGGGCTGGGGATTCTCTTACTCTCCGCGTGTCCGGCGGTGGGCTGCTCGTTTCCAGTCTCCGGTTGGGAGCCAGCGGCGTTTCCAGCAGCCAGTTATGGGTGCGCACGTGGGGTAGGTGTAGCGCTCGCAGTGTGGGGGCCACATCGTCAGGCCATCGGATGTGCAGCCAGGTGTTGCCCTGTCGTATCTGCAGGCTGAATGGGAAGCCCCAGCGGTAGGGCACATTCTTCTCTCGCAGCATGGCCGTTATGGGCCGTAGTGCTCTCCTCGCGTCTAAGGTCAGGCTAGAGAGGTCCTGGAACAGTGCCACGTTTGCACCCTGGAACATTATATTATTGGAGCCCATAGTAGCCGCCATTAGTGCGTCTTTCAGGCTATAGGCGTGTAGGCAGCATAGCACATCTCTGGGTTTCCCATCTTGCCTTGGGGGCCCAGGGCTCTGTGGATCCGGTCAAATTGGATTGTCTCAGGGCAATTGCGGCCTAATATCTGCCTGAATAGGGCCTGTACCTTTTCTGACAGTGGGGTTGAGTCCGGCTCCGGTAGGCCGCGGATGCGTATGTTCTGGCGGCGGCTCCGGTTCTCTAAGTCCTCTACCTGTCGCCTCAGTGTTAATAGGAGGTTCCCTTGTCTAGTGGTGGCAATCTCGGCCGACCTGTGTTGGGACCGGCTGGCCTCCGCTTCCGTCTCCAGTGCCTCCACCCGAACCTCCACTGCTGTCAGCTCGGAGCGTATGGCGGTTATCTCCTCACGCATGGCTGCTCGGAACTCCTTCAGCATTGCAGTGGAGTCCGCCTTCGTGAGCATGCTGGACGAGACCCGGGTGAGTTCTTGCCTAATCATTGTTAGTGCGTCCATCTGGTCTCCATCTTCGGAGGGGACTCCCGCGCTTTCCACCTCGGGGGAGGCCGACGCCATCTTAGCAGTCGGCCCGGCGGAGCGAGAATCCGACGGCGTGGAAACAAAGTCGTCCAGGGTACCTCTACTGCTCCTCGGGGAACCGTGTTGGGGGTACCCAGAAGCAGGTGTCGCTTAGTTCTCACCATTTAGGGCTCGTTTGCAGGCTTAGATAGCTGTGAATATAGGCCGAGGGCACGGAGCTCACCGTCTACACGTCTGCTCTCATGCACGGTCCGGCCACGCCCCCCCCTTTCAAGTATTTTTAACTCACAAATCAATTGCGTGATCATGTGTTCTCTCTTCCGCTTTAATTGGGCAGCTATTTTAATCAGTTCGCCCCTTACTACCACTTTGTGTGCCTCCCGGATTAGAGCAGGTGAGCTGTCTGGGTGTGCGTTGTCTGAAAAATAGGAAGTGATTGTATGTTGGAGTTGCGCAATTACCTCAGGGTCGTTTAGGATCAGGTCGTTAAGTTTCCATTGGGATGTTGGGTTAGGTATGGAGGGGATCAACAGTTGCAGCGTCAGAGGTGCGTGGTCCGACCAAGTAATCGGCCCTTACGTAGCTGATTTAGCTAAGTGGAGGAATCTGTGTTGGAGGAAGACGGTGTCAATACGGGAGTAAGTCCCCGAGGGAGGGGAGTAGAATGAATAATCCTTACGTGTAGGGTGGATGGTTCTCCAACTATCGAATAGTTGGGCTTCGAAAAGTGTTGTGTTGATTTGTTTCCGAACTTGAGTTAGGTGAAGTTGAGATGCGGCAGTAGAGTCAAGGTCACCGTCCAGTGAGATATTTATATCCCCATCTACTATAAGAATGCCCTCCTGGTAGGAGGTTAATTTATGCAATATATTTTTCAGTGTTGCATTTTGTTTTCTGTTGGGCAGATAAATATTGGCTTACGTTATCTGGGTGTCTCCTATTTTCCCCTTTACAAAGACAAACGTCGTCGAGTCGTCGGAGCGGTGGTCTTGATAAACAAACGGGGTACGGTTTCCTATCAAAACCGCCACTCCCCTGGACTTAGAGCCTGTGTAATTGCATAGTATGTTGTTGGGTAGTCTTTATTTCGCAAATTGGGGATCGAGTCAGCTCGGAAGTGTGTTTCTTGAACAAATATAATGTCAGCTTTATGTCTTTTGAAGTCAGATCAAGCTATGGTTCTTTTTTCAGGGGTATTTAGTCCTCTTGCATTTTGTGTTAGTAGTTTAATAGTTGCCATTTTAGGTGCCTTTCAAAAAAAGAAAACAAAAGGGGAGTGGGGGGAAGGAGGGAGTTATATATATTCAAATTGAGATTACGGGGTACGAAAGTGGTCCTGGTTAGGGTTAGGTGAAACCTATTCCTAGTGAATATGGATTGGTATCAGTCTTTTTAAGTGTGCTCGATGTGACTTAATTCTTCAAGAGTTGTATAGAGAAATGGGTCTTAAGTGGTTGGCTTAAGCCACGTTTGATGTGAGATTGTGTGTACGTCGTTTCTATAACAGGTGGACCCAAAGAATGACCTAATAAAGGTTTATCTTATATCTCTGTTTTGTTCCCTGCAAGTAGAGGAGTTTATTTTTTTATTTTTATTTATTCCTTTAGGATTTGATTGGTTTTTTTTTTATATATATATATTTTTTTTTTATTTATTATTTTTTTTGTGTGCGTATATAGTTTAGTGCCTAGCAAATTGCGGTCAACTAACGCATTTAGTAAATGTGTGGTAAGAATAGAATCAAAGTGAAGAAAAGAAAATAAATAAAAGTAACAAGAATAGACAAAAGTACTAAGGATAAATAACTATAGTCAGACGGCAGTGTGCCAGGAAGCAGCAGTGCTCGTCTGAAGTTTGTCTGGTGGTTGCGAGAGGGGCCCAGGAATGTGTGCCCCCCTTGGGTCAATATTGAATTCCCAGACAGTGGTGACACGGCTATTGCTTGCCTGTGCCGTGTCACGCTCTAAAACGGTGACAGGGGTGCTAGTTCTCTCTCCGTGCACAAGAGGAACAGCTAATTTATTGGGCGGGTGGACAAGAAGTGGACCTGTTTAGTGAAATCCACTAATAAAGTTTGAATTGTTTAGGAGACAAGGGTGTCTTTGTGTTAGGGGTTGTTTCATTTATACCCAAAAGCGAGTTTGCTTATTTAGTTGTAATGCAAAGCTCTCCTGGACATGTGGGATGGAGGGGGAGGAGGAGTGGAGAGAGGAGGGGGGCAGGTGTGAATTCTAGGCATAGTGTAGGTAATATATACATTATATACAAGCATACATCGTACAATTATTTAATACAAAACCATATAATCATTCCAAATACAAATTGGATGGTGGAGCAACAAAACATTCATTGAGTGCTCGTATTGTAACCCAGCGGTGTGTGTTGGTTATCTAGAGAGAGAGAGAGGATAAAGGGACAAAAGGGTGGAGGGGGGGGGGGAGAGTAAGGTAGGGGGGCGAAATTCGTCTATTCCATGTGTCAATTATATAGTGCAGGGAATAGTATGAGACCCTTATGTTGTAGGTGTCTCCTTGGGTTAGAAATATAGTTGTATATATCAAATCAGATCGAATCCGGGTACTTTCTGGTAAAACCTTGTCTCCATTTGTGTGGGTATTGCTGAAAGAGTGGAAGGGGGGAGGGAGTTGAGGTGAATAGGTGTGAATAGGAGTGGTATGGGATGAATGAGGCAAAATCATTTCTACAGTATACCTGGAGGAGTGGGGAGGAAGAAAGTATAAGTGGGTAGGCAAGGATAGAGGTGCTGTAAATACATAAATACCTTACGTAATGGTGTGCAGTACACGTTATATACAGAGATGACCGTTAATACATATTAATTAGGATCATTCCAATGCATAGATGATTATAAGAATATATCACCTCCTCTCCTTATGAGCGAGAAAAGAGAGGGCAAGTATCACACAAAATTCACATTGTATAGTGCCGGTATTTAGTGACATAGCGGTATTGTAGAGACATTAAGTTGTGTGGAGAGGTAAGAGATGGAGAGGAGGTAAATTGCGTGTCACAGACCCTATAAGTCAAAATCCTAAAAAACCCAATGCATATGTTATAGGAAACCGGCCTCAAACGGGTAGAGATGATATGAGGTGGGGGGAGAAGATAAAAGGGAAGGGGAGAGATTTGTGTGATGATTATACAATGTTATATAAATTTCTATGGACAAAATATACATTGGAGAATAGATTGACTTAAATGAAGAGCTTAATAGCTCAATACTTTTATAATGGTGGAAAACCGCATGTCTGAATGCTTTGGTGTATTTTATTTTTTTTTTAATGTTCTAGTTGATAGGGTTTTGTATAGGTTGACGGGGTGGATAAAAAATCCTCCAGGACATTAATGCATCAAATTAATCGCTATATGTTGCGGCCCATATTTAAAGGGAAACTCCAGTGCCAGAAAAACGATCCGTTTTTCTGGCACTGGAGGGTCCCTCTCCCTCCCACCCACCAATGCCCGGTTACTGAAGGGGTGAAAACCCCTTCAGTGACTTACCTGGGACAGCGGCGATGTCCCTCGCCGCTGTCTCCGCCTCCGCGACGCTCCTCCTAATGATTACATCGGCCGGTGGGCGAGACTAATCTCGCTCACCGGCCGAGGAGACCTAATGCGCATGCGCGGAAATACCGCGCATGCGCATTACGTCTCCCCATAGGAAAGCATTGAAAAATCATTTCAATGCTTTCCTATGGGGTTTTGAGCGACGCTGGAGGTCCTCACACAGTGTGAGGACGTCCAGCGACGCTCTAGCACAGGAAACCTGTGCTAGAACCCAGGAAGTGACCTCTAGTGGCTGTCTAATAGACAGCCACTAGAGGTGGAGTTAACCCTGCAATGTAAATATTGCAGTTTATGAAAAACTGCAATAATTACACATGCAGGGTTAAGGGTAGTGGGAGTTGGCACCCAGACCACTCCAATGAGCAGAAGTGGTCTGGGTGCCTGGAGTGTCCCTTTAATGTAGTTAAGGCATGGGGCCAGGTTCCACACCTAGTTGGGAGGGGTGTTAAGGGATTGGTAAAGAGGAAAGGTAGGGATGATAGGGGGGTTTGTACAAGGTGTAAGCTAGAACAGTCCATGTGTTAAATTCAATATGTAACTTTTACAGTTGGGGGATATACAACCTGACTGGAGATGTTCCGTCAGCATCCCCATACTCATATGTTAAGGAGGAATTTTCGCGGAGATCGAAGCCTCCATGAGGATCATTTACAAATTCCCTTTGAATGACGGCTCCGTATAGGGGACATGGAGTAAAAGTTTGTGAGTCCGGTTTCGGCGCAGGAAAAGTTGCATCCCCGGTGTATTCTCAGCTGGATTGCGAGTGGGTGCAACGTGTGATGTGGGTCTTCCGGGTAGGGGAAGCTAGAACAAGTCGGTAATTGGTGGTAATAAAAGACAGTTCTTAGAGTTTGCGTGTGATTAAGGGTATTGTGATGTTGAATCCCATAAGATTTAGAAATTGATACGAGAGTGCTGAGACGGAATGAAGGTTTACTTTCTGTTCTCTCTTTGGGCTGCTGGAGGTCGTCTGTTGGGAGAAAATAGACGGATGTCGGGTCGGCGTTTCTTCAAAGGGGTATATCCCCGCTGAGTTGAGGGAGCGGAGGAGCCATCCGCAGATGCAGGAGGTGTATTCCAATCCATTATGGCCGTGTCTGGGAGATCCAGGGCTCTCAAGAATGGTTTGAAGTCCAGATATGAGGTAATAGTGAGTTAGGTGCCCTTGTGCTGTACAATTAGGGTGAATGGGAAGCCCCAGCGGTATTTAATGGAACGTTGGCGCAGTAGTGAAGTAATTGGTCTTAGGCATCTCCTCGCTTGGAGAGTGTACCAGGTAAGGTCCGGAAAAATTTTAATTGGTGATTCCTGAAATAGAAGTAGTTGGGAGGTATCTCTAAGAGAGTGGAGGATGTCCTCTTTCACGGAAAAGTAATGCAATCTGCAAATGATGTCCCTGGGGGCGTCTTGCGCCAGGCCCCTGGGTCTCAGGGATCTGTGAGCCCTGTCAAATAAAATTGTGTTTTCTCCTGGTTTGTTTAGGAGTAGGTTAAATAATTTGGTAAGTGTTGAGGTTACATCTTCCCCTTGTTGCTCAGGAAGGCCTCTCACCCTTAGATTATTTTGACGGCCTCTATTATCCAGGTCGTCGACATACCTCTGAAAGCCAGCTAGTGTGTTGCCTTGTGATTCAACCATATTAGCTAGGTTGGTGAGTTGTGCCTGGGTGACATCTCTCTCTTCCTCTAGATCTGAAACACGGTTGGTCACCTGCTGCATTGCGGCCTCAACGGACTCCATCTTTGCTTCCAGTCTGCCCATCATGGTAGCCAGATCAGATTTAGAAGGTAAGCTTCTTTCCTTGAATCAAGGGTTTTAACCGATTGCTCGGAGCCCGATGGGCTGCAGGGGTTCTGCTCCGGTCCCAGGTCAGGCGCGGCCATTTTGTTGTTCTCAATGCTGGGTTCATTATCCAAATTTTCCTTGAAGAAATGGTTTAGAGTACCCGATTTTGATAAAGGGGTCTTCCCCGTCTTCTCTTGATTATTTCCATGTTTTTTGGGATTTCCCATTCTTGATTAAAGTCTCCGATGCACGCGGATTCACAATCAGGCCTGGAGGAGCTGAGTTAAAGCACGTCCATGCTGCTCCGTGGTCGGCCACGACCCCTCATGAAACCTATTTTTGAGTTGGATGTTTAGGTATTTTGTAGAGTTGAGGGGATTCAGGTCACATTTAGTTAGGTTTGCCTGAAAATTGGAGATTTTGCCATATAGCTCCATTTCCATAATGATAGTTGGTATTGTGGTTAGTGGGTTTGCTATTGTGAAGAGGAGATCACCGGCAAATGACATGACTTTATATTCATGGTTATTTACCCGGAGGCCTTTGATGTTTGAGTTGTCTCTAATCCCTTGGAGAAATGGCTCAAGGACTAGTATAAAAATAAGGGGTGAGAGGGGGCAGCCTTGCCTCGCCCCATTTGTGATTAGGACCGGTTGTGTGAGTTGACCATCTATACGTATGCGTGCCGTTGGTTTGGAATAGATTGCTGCCAGCCACTCCATCCAATGTGGGCCAAATCCCAGAGCGTGCATCGTGTGTGTAATTAGGGTCCAGTTGACCCTATCAAATGCCTTTTCGGCGTCTATTGCAAGAAGTGTGCTGTGAATTTTATGCGTATGGGCCCAATGAATCAGGTTGATGATTTTCATTGTGTTGTTTTTTGCTTCCCTACCAGGAACAAATCCCGCCTGATCTTGATGGATCAAGTTTGGGAGAAATGATTTTAGTCTGTTCGCCATGATCTTCGTTAGGATTTTAAGGTCAATGTTTATTAGAGATATTGGTCTATAGTTTCCGCACCCTGTTGGGTCTTTGCCCGGTTTCGGGATGAGTGTAATTGTTGCTTCCATTGACCTTAAAATCCTAACGAAGATCATGGCGAACAGACTAAAATCATTTCTCCCAAACTTGATCCATCAAGTTTAATTGTGAGTGTAATTGTTGCTTCCAGGGAGGCTCTGGGAATTTGGTGTGATAATTTTTGAGTGTTATATGCCTCGATAAATGGTCGTGCTAGAATCGAGGTAAAAGTTTTATAATATTTCCCTGTGTACCCATCTGGTCCAGGGCTTTTACCCGAGGGTAGTGACCTGACTACATTATGAAATTCTTCTAGCGAGATGGGCTCGTCTAGAAAGGCTACTTCATTGGGTGGGATCGTTCTCTTAATTCTTGGTTTTAAATATGTGAGAATTTCCTCTTTGGATGGTTGAACCTTTGAGATGTTGTAAAGATTAGTAAAGAATTTATGGAATTTGTTAATAATATCTGGCATATTTTTAGTCAACTTCCCTGAATCTAGTTTAATTTCTGGGATGAAGGTAGATTGTTTGCCTGGTTTCAACGATTGTGCAAGTAATCTCCCTGCTTTACCACCTTTTGTGTAGTAAAGGTGTTTTGTCAGGGTTACCTTGCGTCTAGCGTGTAATTGTAGTGTGGTCGTGAGTTTGGATCTTTTTGATAAGATTAATTTGTATGTATCAAGGGATGGATCATGGTCATGATGTGTAGATTCTAGTGTTTTTAGTTCTTGTCTCAGTTGGGCAATTCTTTGTTCTCTATTTCGTTTAACGGAGGAGGCAATTCTGATGAATTCCCCTCTCATGACTGCTTTGTGGGCTTCCCATAAGAGAGGTGGGGCTGTTTCTCGTTGTGTGTTCTCCTCAAAGTAGGTATTAATTGCCTTTTCTATATGTGTTATGTTATCTGCATCGTTTAGAAGTAGGCAATTTAGTTTTCACTGAGTAGATGGATGGGGTAAGTGTGGGATGTTTAATGTCAGTGTCATCGAGGCATGGTCCGACCAGGTAATCGGACCATATGCAGCTGCTGTTACTAGAGATAGGTACCTGTGTTTGAGAAAGATTGAGTCAATACGAGAATATGTGCCTGTTGGCGGTGAATAGAATGAGAAGTCCCTGCGTGAGGGGTGCAGTAACCTCCAACAGTCAAATAATTGTGCTTCAAAAAAACGTAGAGTTTATCTGTTTTCTGGTTTGTGTCATATGTGGCTGTAATTTGGCCGTGGAGTCTAATTTTCCGTCTAGAGAGATATTTATATCTCCACCTATTATTAGGATACCCTCTTGGAAGTCTGATAGCTTATGTAGGACTTTTTTCAAAAATTTATTTTGTTTTTTTGTTAGGTACGTATAGGTTGACCAGTGTTACTGTAACTGTGCCTAATGTCCCTTTCACTAACAGGAATCTACCTGAGTCGTCTGTGAGGTGTTCTCGAATACTAAATGGGGTGTGTCTACTTATCAGTACCGCTACCCCTCTTGATTTGGATTCTGAGTAGTGGCCATAGTAGCCCTGTGGATAGTCTTTATTACGTATTTTTGTGGTTGTACCCTTGCGTAGGTGTGTTTCTTGAACGAAAACGATGTCCGCTTTCTGTCTGTGGAAGTCAGACAAAGCTAGAGATCTTTTTTTCAGGGGTGTTAAGACCTTTGGCATTTTGCGTTAGTAGTGTTAACGAGGTCATTGTTAGGTGTTTACTCTAAGTTGTGGGGACGGATAAGTTTAAGGTAAACAATAAATGAATAGGGAGGGCTGAAGGTGTCTGAGGTTGTACGGTATGAGGGTTGTGACTTGAGCTCTTTTAGATTTAAGCACGCACTTCAATAATTGTCTATATTAAGTGTGTATCCGCATATAATTGTATCATGAATATTTGCAATAGGTTATGCACCAGCACGTAAACAGAAAATTAAACAAGTAAAGAAGTAAACAGAGTGATAATGTAGGTAGAAACAGCTACCTTGTTTTACAACAGTTGATGAGTGTGTTGATCGTATAGCAGATCTGTAAGGCTCTTTTAAGGCGCTAGTGGCCCAGGTTCCCGTAAAGGGAGCTGTTGTCACCAGAGCTCAGAGCCCCCACACCAATAACAAAATGGTGTTGGTGCTCGAGGGGGAGCACTGTAATAACCAGGAAAAATAGAAGAAGAAGGGGGGTGAAAAAGGGGGAGGGGGGAAGGAAGGGTGTAGTAAGGAGGGAGATGAAAAAGCTGGAAGATGAAAGAGGTGGAAATTTCCTAAACCCTTAGCTGGGGGGGGTTCTCTCTCAGTTAGCGAGAGTATAGGTGATCTATCTTGACGCAGCCGATAGATACCATTTTGTAGATAGGGGGATCCTTGTGGCATTACTAAGGATCCCGGGTAGAGCAATCCTTTAATATATATTAATAGTTATCTTGGGAGACTTGAAGAAAGGCCTAGTGCCAGAGACCTTAATGAAGCGGATGGATATAGGTGGGAGTAAGTGAGTACAGCTGGAAGAAGAGAGGGGGGAAAGAGAGAAAGGAGAGAGAATGGAGGGTGAAGGTGGGAAGAGAGTTTAATAGGATTAAAGGAATGAGAGGGAAGGAGGGGGACATTGATATTCGTACACTTTTACAGATATATAACGTTAGGTACTCAGATTATACTGTTAATTATTTCCTAGATTGCGAGAATAGCCTGAACTTCTCAAGTCCTATTGTGAGCAAAGCCCACCACACAGTACAATACATGATATAATACATATGACCTGTGTTTAGAGTGTGTAGAAAAGGTAGACATGGTGAAGTGAGGATTTCTCGAATTGAGCTGAGATTTCTAGCTTATAGTTTAGACTTGTATCCCAAATGTCCCGATTAATTATTTGTAGTCCTGGTGGTCTAACATTGTTGTCTGGATTAAAATCTGGGAAAAGGTGGTTAGGAGAGTCTGAATCTTTACTTAGAGGATTATGGGTAGGGGACTGAAGATCGGGGTGGAGTGTTTGGCTTCCGCTTCTAGGTGAAGTATGGGGAGAGTTAAGTAGTTGTCATCTGGTCGGCCATTGTGTGTTTTGGGACATGAAGTATAAAGTATAAGATTGTGCGAGGAGTATAAAGTTCTCTTATTCTGGAGAATGTAGATTCCGGTGGCTTGCAGTGTCCGATATTCTTGATCTTTGTTGCGGTGAAATAAATCTTTGATCATTCCTTCTCTTTTTAGCAGGTGTAATCCAGCGCTGTCTCTGGGAAAGGCTTGCTGTGTCTTGTTGAGGTTGCAGCCCGTTCCAGTCTAACACAGTGGTATTCGGTAAGTCAAGTGCATGGAGGAACGGAAGAATGTCTAAGGTAGAAGAGATTGTTAACATAGTGCCTTTGTGGTTAACGATTAGGGTGAATGGGAATCGCCAGCGATATCTGATGTTTCTGTTCCTTAAGTGTTCAGTTATAGGCTTTAAGGCTCTGCGTGCCTGTAATGTGTAACGAGAGAGGTCCGGGTAGATCTGTATTGGGTGACCATGAAAGAGGAGGGGTTGGGAGGTTTCCCTAAGTGATTTGAGGATATTCTCCTTAATTGAGAAATAATGGATTCTGCATATTGTGTCCCTTGGGGTATCAGGTGACAGGCCTCTAGGGCGTAGCGAGCGATGAGCTCTGTCAAGTAATATTATGTTATTGTTTTGTTCCCCAAGAATGAGATTAAATAGCTCAGTTAGTATGGATTCTAAGCTCTCACCTTGGGATTCTGGCAGGCCTCTTATCCACAGATTGTTCCTCCTCCCTCGGTTATCCAAGTCATCGCGTGGCTCTGCCTCTGCGTGGCTGCCATGTTTAAAGCGTGGGAATCTAATGTTGTTGTTATATTTGTTAGTTGAGCCTGTATTATATCCCTTTCCTCTTCCAGGTCTACTACCCTGAGGTTCAGCTGGCGGACTTCTGTGCCTATCGCCTCCATTTTCGTATGGAATGTGGCTTCCAACTTGCCCATCGTGATTTGTAGTTAATTTTTCATGCTGTGAAGGTTGTTTTTGGAAAGTAAGTTCTTTAGTATGGTTTTAATGTCAGCATCGTTTGCTGTATCAGAAGAGATGTGTGAGAGTTCTGAGGCTGAAGGACTGCTGGGCTGCGGGTCCGTGTCCGCTATTATGCGAGTTGTGGTCGCGGCCTCCTCCCCACGGTCTGTATTTTCTTTAAAATAACGGGTCAAAGCTCCCGATTTGGTGGATGGAGTTTTCCCTGAGTGTCCTTGTGTTGGACCCTGCTTCTTTTGATTGCCCATGTCTTAAGTAAGTCTCTGATTAAGGTGGATTGGAGCCCGGGTCCTCAGGAGCTAAATCAGTGTGCGTCCATGAAGCTCCGTGGTCGGCCACACTCCATTCCTTTTATCAGTTTTTGTAGCTTGTCTCTGCACTTTTTCTAGTGCCATGATATCCTTCTTTACAACAGGTGCCTAAAATTGCACAGAATATTCAAGGTGTGGTCTTACTAGCGATTTATAAAGAGGCAAAATTATATTTTCATCCCTAGAATTTATGTCCCTATTTATACATGACAAAACCTTACGGGTTTGCATATTGGTGCCTAATTTGTTGTCTATAACAATTCCCAAACCCTTCTCGTGTGTGGTTATCCCTAATTCACTAACATTTAGGGTGTAAGTTGCTTGTGCATTCTTGACCCTGAAGTGCATAACTTTGCATTTCTCTACATTAAATTTCATCTGCCATTTTAGTGTCTAGTTCCCCAAGCTACGCAAATCCCTCTGCAGCAAAGCAATATGCTGCTCACATTTTATTACTTTACAAAGTGTTGTGTCATCTGCAAACACAGCTTTAAATGCCCATTTCAAGATAATTTATAAATATGTTAAATAGAAGCGGTCACAAAACATAACCCTGAGGGACTCCACTTACCACTTTTGTCCAGCCTGAAAATTTATCATTAATGACAACTCGTTGTACTCTATCCTTAAACCAATGTTCTACCCAAGAACAAGAATATTCATCTAGACCAATTTCCTTAAACCAATGTTCTACACAAGAACAAGAATATTCATCTAGACCAATTTATTTTAGTTTGAAGACTAACCTATTGTGAGGAACTGTATCAAATGCCTTGTCAAAATCCAAGTAGATCACATCCACTGCAACACCCTGGTCTATATACTTCTACTTACTACTTTGTAGAATGCAATTAGGTTAGTTTGGCATGACCCATGTTTCATAAAACTATGTTGATTATTGCTAATAACGAAGTTCTTCCCAATGAATTCATGAATATTATCCCTTAATAGCCCTACAAATATTTTCAAAGTCACAGAAGTTAAGGGCACAGGTCTATAATTTCAGGGCAATAATTGTGAACCCTTTTTAAACATAGGAACAACATCTGTTATCAAACTGCCAGTGGATACATTATCTGGAGTGACCTTCAGTGTGGGGATATCCCCTCTTCAAAGGAGCTTTGTAAACCCAGAGCCAGGGGTGATAGGGCTCTGGTACATGTGAGTTCCTTCCCTCAAACCCCCACAATTTTTCGTTTGTATTTATTCAGATAGTCTGCACTCTCATTTGCTCTCCTTTATATTTTTACAGACCAATTTAGCGTGCTTTTTTTTTGGTAATCATCGATTTGTGTCTACATTTCTGTGTGTATCACTGGTTTAAGTGCTGCCATATTGTCTGTATCACATCCCATAGCGCTTACACATTGGTTCCTTTTTTTACATAGTTAAGTCATTTTATTAATTGCAATTTACGGGACCTGCCTGATAACCCAGGTAGTAAGTCCAGAGAATTGTATTTCCAAGCACTATACTTATTATTATTGCCATTTATATAGCGCCAACAGATTCTGTAGCACTTAACCCTGCATTTAACCTTGTAACTTTCCAAGACACCAGAAAAGTCTTACACGCGAGACTTCACTGAAGACAAATATTAGTGTTTAAAACAGTAAAATGTATTACAACGATATCATCAGTGAAAGTGACATTTTTCACACACAAACGCCACTTACACGGACAATATAAATGTTGTGATACATTTTACGGTTTTAAAACACAAACATTTGTGTTTAGCAAAGTTTCCTCGGTATAACAGTACCCCTCATGTACATGTTTTATGGTGTTTTCAAAAGTTACAAAGTCAAATATAAGGCTTGCGTTTCAGTTTTTTCACATTGAAATTCGCCAGATTGGTTATCGTTGCCATACGATATTTGAGACCGTATGGTAGCCCAGGAATGAGACTTACCCCTATAATGGCATAAGTAGACAACCCAAGGTATTGCAAATGGGGTATGTCCAGTCTTTTTTAGTAGCCACTTAGTCACAAACACTGGCCAAAATTGGCATTCATATTAGTTTTTTGCATTTTTCACACACAAATATTAGCGCTAACTTTGGCCAGTGTTTGTAACTAAGTGGCTACTATAAGAAGACTAGACATAACCCATTTGCAATACTTTGTCTACTATTGCAAATGGTATGCCATCATGGGGGTAATTCTCATTACTGGACTACCATACGGTCTCAAAGGCAACGTAACCAATCTGGCGAATTTTAATGTGAAAAAACTGAAAAATGTAACATGCTATATTTGTCCCTGTAACTTCCCAAAACACCATATAACCTGTACATAGGGGGTACTGTTTTACAAGTGAGGCATTGCTGAATACAAATTTGTGTATTTCATTGCAGTAAAAGCAAACCATATTATGACATTCACAGTTAAAATGTCATGCAGAACTAAAAAAAATAAATCAAAAGGACCACTGTAGTTCCAGGAAAACAAACTTGTTTTCCTGGCTCTATAGGGTCTTTGGGTCCCCCCACACTCTGGGTCTCCCTCCCAGGCTGAAGGGGGAGAAAGGGGATAAAGTCTTACCTTTCTGAGAAAAGCTTTCCTATGGACTGACTGAATGCGTGCGCGCAGCTCTTGCCACGCATGCAGCGGATGACATCGGAAGAGGGAGGAGAGTCCCCCAGCGCTGGGGACTCTACTCCCTCTTCCGATGTCATCCGCTGCATGCGTGGCAAGAGCCGCGCGCGCATTCAGTCAGTCCATAGGAAAGTTTTTCTCAATGCTTTTCTATGGACATCTTCTCACTGGCATCTTCTCAATGTAAAAATCACAGTGAGAAGCTAGGAAGCGCCTCTAGTGGCTGTCAATGAGACAGCCACTAGAGGCTGGAGTAACCCTAATGTAAACATAGCAGTTTCTCTGAAACTGCTATGTTTACAGCTGCAGGGTTAACCCTAGATGGACCTGGCACCCAGACCACTTGAGCTGAAGTGGTCTGGGTACCTATAATGGTCCTTTAATTTCTCTTTTTTATATTTTATTCTTATAGAATTATGTTTCATAGCCAAATATTTGAAGTTAAATGAAAGCCCTATTTCTCATGAATATAAAGATATATAATAAGTTTGGGTGCACTTAATATGAAAGAGTCGAATTACGGTTCAACAGACATATAGTCAAATTCCAAGTTTTGTTTTGATCACGTGTACATGTGACTCAGTACTTAAGTGGTTAAGTTCATTATGTACTTAAGATAACTACGTGGAGCAGTGCAAAATTACTATCTAGATTTTTTTTTATTTTTGTAAAAAAATGTATTTATATATTTACAGATTCCTTACTCACTTCATTTTGTCATACTCTTGTGAAGTTGTTGCAACCCTCTCATCCCCTACATAAACTTCACAGAAAGGCTTGCAGCCATTGCGTAGTTTGCTGAAGAGAGGCACAGGGGTCATGCAGATTGACTTGATAAGGATAGGCTTGCTGTGAGGGATGATGGGTTCCTCAGCCATCATATCACACATGTATTCAATGTACCTAGAATAAGCAACACAAAAACATTATGGAACAGGCAACTGTGTTAATAGTCTAGAAGAGCAAAAAGTAGTTAACATACAAGTATGCTACAACCAAAACAAATAAAAACAATGGTTAGTAGTAAAATATGAATGTGGCAGCAGGTGAAGTACAAACCTATTAAAGGACCACTATAGGCACCCAGACCACTACAGCTTAATGAAGTGGTCTGGGTGCCAGGTCCATCTAGGGTTAACCCTGCAGCTGTAAACATAGCAGTTTCAGAGGAACTGCTATGTTTACAAATGGGTAAATCCAGCCTCTAGTGGCTGTCTCATTGACAGCCGCTAGAGGCGCTTCTCACTGTGATTTTCACAGTGAGAAGACGACAGCGTCCATAGGAAAGCATTGAGAATGGACTGGCTGAATGTGCGCGCAAATCATGCCGCGCATGCACATTCAGACGACGGGAAAGGAGGAGGAGAGTCCCCAGCACTGGAAAAAAGGTAAGGGATTAACCTATTCCTCACCCTAGAGCCCACACACACACACACACACACACACACACCCCTCCACACACACACACACCCCTCCACACACACACACACCCCTCCACACACACACACACCCCTCCACACACACACCCCCCTCCACACACACACACACACACCCCCCTCCACACACACACACACACACCCCCCTCCACACACACACACACACACACACACACCCCCCTCCACACACACACACACACACCCATCCACACATCCACACACACACCCATCCACACATCCACACACACACCCATCCACACATCCACACACACACCCATCCACACACACACACCCACCCCTCCACACACACACACACCCCTCCACACACACACACACACACCCCTCCACACACACACACACACCCACCCCTCCACACACACACACACACACCCCTCCACACACACACACACACCCACCCCTCCACACACCCACCCCTCCACACACACACACACCCCTCCACACACACACACACACACCCCTCCACACACACACACACACCCACCCCTCCACACACCCACCCCTCCACACACCCACCCCTCCACACACCCACCCCTCCACACACACACACACACACACATACACCCCTCCACACACACACACACATACACCCCTCCACACACACACACACACACCCCTCCACACACACACACACATACACCCCTCCACACACACACACACATACACCCCTCCACACACACACACACATACACCCCTCCACACACACACACACATACACCCCTCCACACACACACACACATACACCCCTCCACACACACACACATACACCCCTCCACACACACACACCCCTCCACACACACACACACACACACACACACCCCTCCACACACCCCTCCACACACACACCCCTCCACACACACACCCCTCCACACACACACCCCTCCACACACACACACACCCCTCCACACACACACACACCCCTCCACACACACACACACCCCTCCACACACACACACACCCCTCCACACACACACACACCCCTCCACACACACACACACCCCTCCACACACACACACCCCTCCACACACACACACCCCTCCACACACACACACCCCTCCACACACACACCCCCCTCCACACACACACCCCCCTCCACACACACACCCCCCTCCACACACACACACCCCTCCACACACACACCCCTCCACACACACACCCCTCCACACACACACACCCCTCCACACACACACACCCCTCCACACACACACACCCCTCCACACACACACACACCCCTCCACACACACACACCCCTCCACACACACACACCCCTCCACACACACACACCCCTCCACACACACACCCCTCCACACACACACACAGCATTAATCAGTCCTCATTCCATTGCATTTCAGTGGCATATCGCTTGAAATCAGTGATATAGTCTTCAACAGATTTGTGTCCTTGGTGCAAAGCATGTATGGCAGTTTGAGCAGTCGCCTGTCTGTCTGGGTCATCATACATGGAAGACATAATGGCCACAAAAGAATCCCAATGTTGAAGGCAGGGATCATTGGTACGGAGTAGTTTGTGTCCCCACTTCTGAGGAGGACCAGAAAGGAGCGCAATGACAGTACAAACTTTGACAGAATCAGAACAGAAAGTATGTGCTTTCAAGTCAATCATCAATTCATAGGTCATAATTAAAGACCTGTATGTCGATCTATCACCAGTAAATTTATCCAGCATAGTAATCTGTGGTTCAGGTACCAAAGAAAAATCTTCAGGAAGAGGAATCAAATGGGAAGCCATTGGTGGTTGTGGTACAGCTAGCATAGCCTGGGCTTGCAGTTCTTGTACTGCTTGATACACAAAGAAAAGGAAAGGAACCACGCTCCAAATAGTGATTAATATGTAAAATATATGTACATAGAAACACTAGACGATTCTTGTTTTTCCTCAGAAATAAAATCAGAGAAAATACATCATAGTGTAATATATTGAAACAAAAAATGGATAGGGTGAATTAAGGTAATTTACAGTCACATTTGGTAGAGCTTTCCAGGAGCTCTACCGTAATGTAGCTTGGACAGAATTATCCCCGTCTAAGGATCTGTATCACAGCCGGTGCTTCCAAATTTTCAGTAGTGGTAGTGTTTATAAAAACAATGGAAAGAAAACTCCAATAGTGTAGTATGTACTGTTAAAATGTATAAAAGTACAAATGAAATATATAGTACTCACATTTCCTAGAGCAGAAACTTGCTCTAGTATAATCAGCGTGGGTGGTACAATCCCCACCGATGGATATGATGACCAGGAAGTAAAAATGTGAAATGGATAATATAGCTTTAAAAATGTATACATATACATATATACAGGGCCAGACTGGCCCATCGGGATACCGGGAAATTTCCCGGTGGGCCGCGGCATTTGGGGGCTGTGCAGGCATGTGCCACAGAGTGGCCGGTCCGGTGGCACACTCAGAGGGGGCCGGCCGGCCGCGTTCCAGGCTGAAACCGCCGGGTCGGGTGGCAGCCTCGCGAGTCCGCGGCACTCCTAATGCGGAGGGCTGAAGGAGGAGGGAGTATGTCTCTCTACCATGCTCCCTCGCGGTTCCCACAATCTACAGCACAGATACTGCTGTGAATTGTGGGAACTGCGAAGGAGCATGGTAGAGAGACATGCTCCCTCCTCCTTCAGCCCTCAGCCATAGGCGTGCGCACGGGGTGTGCCTGGGCACACCCTAATCCCCGCGGCACGCCTCTGGAGTGAGACCAGCAGGGGAGATCTCAGGATCTCCCCTGTCGGCTCGACTGTTCCCGGCAGCTGGGGCTCCACAGTGCTGCAGAAGCACACTCACGCTGGGGGCCTGGAACAGCCTTCACTGTGTTTCCACTCACAGCAGCTGAACATATGAAGCAGGCAGCCAGGAGGATTGATTCTGGAGAGAAACCAACCTGGTGATTCTGCTCCGTCTGACAGCCTTTACACACAGGAAGCATGTGACCTGTTATTCAGGCACAGCCGAGCAGCCCAAGCGGGACTTAAAGGTTTGTTTCCTGTCTGTGTGAAAAGCTGTCAGGCAGGGAGAGGGGGTGTGCAGGGAGTCCAGAACTGCTGGCAGGGAGGAGGGGGTAAGCAGGGAGTCCAGAGCTGCTGGCGGTGAGGGGGGGGGGGGGGGGGTGAGCAGGGAGTCCAGAGCTGCTGGCAGTGAGGGGAGGGGGGGGGGTGAGCAGGGAGTCCAGAGCTGCTGGCAGTGAGGAGAGGGTGGGGTGAGCAGGGAGTCCAGAGCTGCTGGCAGTGAGGGGAGGGGAGCAGGGAGTCCAGAGCTGCTGGCAGTGAGGGGAGGGAGGGTGAGCAGGGAGTCCAGAGCTGCTGGCGGTGAGGGGAGGGGGGGTGAGCAGGGAGTCCAGAGCTGCTGGCAGTGAGGAGAGGGTGGGGTGAGCAGGGAGTCCAGAGCTGCTGGCAGTGAGAGGATGGGGGGTGACCTTTGACCCACAGTGTACCATTTATCACTGTGCTCTTGATTTCTCAACTATTTAAAGGAACACTATAGACACCTAAATTACTTTAGCTAAATAAAGCTGTTTTAGTGTATAGATCATTCCCCTGCAATTTCACTGCTCAATTCACTGTCATTTGGGAGTTAAATCACTTTGTTTCTGTTTATGCAGCCCTAGCCACACCTCCCCTGGCTATGATTGACAGAGCCTGCATGAAAAAAAAAAAAAAAAAAAAAAAAAAACTGGTTTCACTTTCAAACAGATATAATTTACCTTAAATAATTTTATAACGGTGGGCGGAGCCAACAGCCGAGGCGAGCGGTCGCAAGCTCCGTGCTGCACAAGCCAATATACTGTCCAAATCTACGAATATCACCCCCAAAATCGACAAAAAAACCCTCACTGCTTACCCCGACGATATAGGGAGCAATGGGGAAGAAAAACAAAAAACTTAAATCGGACGGGACTCGCCCAGGCGCAAGCATTGGAGACTTATGGAGAAGCCCAAGAGTCCCACATGGCGGACTATGCAGACTTTGCAGACGACCTCACCAACTCTGATGCCTTAACCTCGGACCAAGAAGAGGTGACCATACCCACTACCCGACCACAGATGTCGCCTAAGATTCCGTCGGATACGTCCCCGGTCACGAAGGCCGAGATGAGGGAGCTGCTGAAGGAGCTGCGACTAGGCCTCCAGGCTGACATGGCGGGTATGAAAAAAGATATTCAGGGCCTGTCAGACCGACTGAGCACCTTCGAACGAGACTCCAAGAGCTATACCCAACAACTCACCACGCTACAACGAGAAGTGGCCTCCTTACAACGCCAGCACCTGCAAGTAGACCAGAAAATGGCGGCGATAGAAGACACGAGGCGGGCTCAAAACATCAAAGTAAGGGGAATTGCAGACTCAATTTCCGACGCCGAAATCCCCCACCTCATACGACGCCTGGTGAGCACAATCCTCCCCACAAAACAGGCCAAAGGTATGTGCATTGAAAACATATTTTGCATACCCAAACCCACGACGGCACCGGCACCCCGGGACATGATAATTACATTTCAGAAGCGCCAAGACAAATCTGCACTACTGGCCGCCCTTAGGGATCACTCTCCTTACATATTTAAAGATATGTCCCTCACCTTCTATGCGGACCTGTCTAGAGGTATGATGGCATGGCGCGCATCCCTTAAGCCGCTCACCACCTTACTCCGCACACACGGCATCAAGTACCAATGGCGCAAACCCCATAAACTACAGGTGCTTAAGGGGGAAGATTCTTACCTGATAGCCGACCTAACAGAGGAAAGAAGACACCTAACGGTTTGGGGCCTTCCTCACGACGCACTGCAACAACCGACTAGACACAACGCCACTCATACATGGAATCCAGCCACCTCCGAGACATTTGTCCCGAGAAGAACCTCCCTAAAGGGACCATCACTGAGCCAGCCATGACACCTTCGGTGAAATAAGGATCCTCGCTTTTCCGCCGCAACAGTTCCCTGGTTTATAAGAACTGCACTGTTCATACAGTGGATTAACCCTTAACGGACACAAAGAATGGCAAGTGCATTTTTCTCCGACTTGACCTCCCACCTTCTGAGGAACTATCCACATGCTATAGGGGCACCAGGCCTTTACCTGACCGATGTAGGCTGAACAAGAAGGAATTATAAACTGTCTGCCTCGAGGACTGAAACTATTTGAGACGATCAACCCACTACCACCCAATTGACTTACTCTTATTCCGAATGACTCATGCGTGTTTTCTCCGGCATTTAGCCTCAATAGACTATTCATTATCAAAGTTTGTAATGCTAGTTATGTATAAGTAGTACAGGAGTAACTATGCCTAAGCACTCCGGGTAGAGTGCTGAGCGAAAGATCTGAGTCCACACAGACATCCATGTGAGGACGGTTACCCATTACCCACTGCCTGCAGGCACATGCTAACTTTACTTTTTACTTTATGGTTTATTTCAGGCCGTTGGCTACCTTTATTTTTCCTTACAGGGGTGTAGTGAGACACTCAACCACGGTACTTGCCGCCACCCCAGCCTGAGAGGATACTAGATTGCCCTTTTCGTTCTGGCGGCTACCCATAAGGTACCGCAACTTACCCAACTGCAACACTTTAAGTTTTTATTGTTAGATTTGTTCATTATCACTTGTGTGCTCAACTAGCTCCCAACAGCTGATATACACAAACCTATACACCGCAACAGAGGCCCAATTGGGCCTGAAATCAGCCCCTCAACCCCCCCCCCCTATACCCTAGATGACCAACCAACTACCAATAGCGACACACAGAGGTGTAAGTCCAGCGACATTATTAACCAACTCTCCCACACCCTAAGACACACGCCTATCCACGGAACCTACTTACTGCAAACGGCAGGCCACACAAGCTTGCACACTATTACTATGTCTTAGCATGTTCTCAGCCTAATGTTACCTTCTTAATCTACCTAAACTGCTACACCAAAGCTGGACTAGCCAGATCTGCCTGATTGTTGTTGCTCGACCCAAACTACCTACATTTTTCGGCAGGTTGCCTTACCTTTACGGAGAGGCAGTTTCGCAGGTGTCTTAAAACCCAGCAAACTAAGCAAGACGGCATTCTAGTCGACCTGGCTTAATATTATAATCAGCATATAACACTGACTCTGGACCAGACGAGCACGCTTAGCCTGTTCATTGTTATACACTTAACTCACCAGTTAAGCTCACCATCGTACTGATCTAGTCCTATAGTACATAGTGCTTCCTGATTTAACCTATTCTGTTAACCTATTCTGTTAACCTATTCTGTTAACCTATTCTGTTAACCTATTCTGTTAACCTATTCTAATAACACTCTCAAGTCTGGCGTTTCCTAAGACTGATTCATCAGTCAGATGTCCTGTACTGTATGCATGTAACGTTAAAAACCCGGCAACAACTGTTTTTACCCAGACTTGCAGGTTAATGCACATACTAGAAGGTGATAATACATAGTAACTTCATTTTAACTCACTTGCATGCTAAACTACAGTGAAGTATCTGTTAACCACTGTTCAACCTGTTATATTGAATTTGTTTATGCTCAAAAAAAATAAAAAAATGTGCAATTACTAATGCCACGAACAATCCTATATGAATATTTATATGAACGCTGTTGTGGCGTATGGAAATGTCATGTAACTACCTGCACAATCAAAAATAAAGAATTTAAAAAAAAAAAAAAAAAATAATCATTTTATAACATGACAGGAGGCTTCGCATTTGCTTAAGTCTCTCTTTACTAGAACTCCACAGCAGCACAGAAAAACAACCAATCAGAAAAAAGTTAGGTACTATAAAACTCCCCTTCCCATGCATCATTGCCTCTTTCTTTGCTGCTCTGCAGACAGTACAGGTCAAAGTACCACTGCCTCCTGCTTATAGTGGGTGGCTTTGGGATTTATTTATATTTCTGTGTTTTACATGTTTTATTATTTGGGGACATGTTTGGTATAACTAGCTTGCCCCACTGCCTTATGTGGCACTGGGCTTGGTGGGGAGTTTTGTTTTCCTCCTGGCTCCCTTTTCCCTTTGGGGCTCTTTCCTCTGTGTCTCTCCCCTTATTATTTATATTTCCATTATATCAGTATTACATGCTGTGCCATAACTCTGCATTGCTGGACAGTTTGAGACTCTCATATAGTGTACTGCACTATACTTTTTTTTTTATATTAGAATTTTTTTAGTACAAAGACAGAACAGATATGACAATAAAAATACAGTACAATGCCGAAGAAGGAATTACCAAAAGGACATCCTCTTTCGGATGGACGTACAAAATCATGTGTATCTGTTGGATAACTATTGTGGTGGAATCTCGGTAAAAATAAATTTAATAGGCCGAGATTACCACGTGGCATGTGTACGTGCACATACTGGTGTATCGGTCGGTTGGTTGCACGTGGCAAAGATACGATCAGTAGTGTACGGAGCATGTGCAAGAATACCGGATATAGTATTCCCCTCCTCCATTATGCTGGACAAGCCCTGCGGTCAAACAGAAAGTTAGTTCTTGTTTGTTTTGATTGGTTAAGAGAATGTGCGGGTGGAGCTTATTATGGGAGGAGTTATGTGCCTATATAAGGAGCCTACACTATTGTCCGGGGCTCAGAACTTGTATTTTGGTGACATTAGTCCCTCTGAGTCCCGATCGGTGAACCGAATAAAGAATCTCTTCCTTCCTGAAGAAACCTGTGTCCATCTCTCTGCTTATGCTATAGACGGGTAATTCAGATATAGGGAATTATAGCGTGGGTGACTGTATAGTTTCGCCAAAAGGCACAGTAATAGTTACTTAGTGACTGGTGTAACAGCTGTGTGTATACGGGAATTCCCTGAGTGTTTTGTTGTGTGCGTTTCGCTTAGTAACTGTACCACGTGGTGCTGTTGCCGAGGGAACGGGTGTGACCGTTGGAAGTGTGTTTGTTTAGTTTCTGTTGGAGACAACGCTTCATTGTTCCTCCACAGGAAGAGGAAGAGGAGGTGCTGTTGGTAACGCTACTCCCCTTGCCCCGTTGTCCCCACCTACCCCCTCCTCTGTTTCAGAGCCAGCCCTCTTGTTTTAAACCCTCCCCTTTCCGGTACCTACCTCCGTTAACCTCACCTACCCAGATTTGACGTCATATCTAGTTCCTGGTCAGGCTCCTCCAAGCCCGGCCCGGAATATTTTACTCACTGATCTCCCCCTCAGTAAAGCATCCCCTTCCCCTCGTCTTACTACCCCTCGACCGGAATCCCTAACTGACGATTCTAAACGAAGCCCCATACTAACCCGACAACTGACCGGTACCCTTCAACCCCGACATTATCAAATGCCTCTCCGATTGACACCAGGCCCAACCAGGCCCATTAACGGTGACGGCCAGATACAACACGCTGATCCAGTATTCGTTTATGTTCCCTTCACAACTACTGATCTATTTAACTGGAAGACCCATAACTCCTCATACACAGATAAACCTCAAGCCATGACGGATTCGTTTACCTCCATAGTCCAGACACATAATCCCACTTGGGCTGATTGCCAGCAATTGCTTATGACATTGTTTAATAACGAGGAAAGGACGCGGATAAACCAAGCGGCAATTAAAGCGCTGGAAGAAGTACACAAAATCAGGCCAATCCGGCAGCATGGGCCGCAGCACTTTATCCAAACACTGATCCGGAATGGAATATCAATGGCGCAGATATGGCCCATTTAAAAGCATACAGGGACGCTATTATTGCTGGCATGAAAGCTGGAGCAAAGAAGGCGATTAACATGTCTAAGACGGCTGAGGTATTGCAGAAATGTTATGAATCGCCCAGTGTCTTTTATGACCGATTATTGGAGGCATACCGTTTGTCACGAACGCACCCTACTCCAAGAGTGTGCGTGACGTAGTTGTGGTGGTGAAAGGGTTAAAGTACACTATTTGTCTGCACTAGACCGGAAATAATGACAAAATACCCCTTTTTAACACCACCCACACTTAAACATAATAATATAACTATTACTATCTTAACGCTGCCACCACCAAGACAATTTATAAATGGGGTGCCTTGGTCCCCCAGGTAAATCAACAATAAAACCCACCAAATATGACTTAGCACAATATCTATGTAATTACAAAAATACTAACTAGTCTCTTCAGGTAACGTGATTCTTAACCAGACAAAGGTAGAACTTAATAAATGAATGTTTATTAAGAGCAAAAATTGTCACAGTGCATATAACAATATATAATAAACAAGTTATTTACACCAACAGCATTTAAAAACAAAAAGGATAAAATAGCAGAAGTCCTAATTACTCACTTAGGTTTTCAAAGTACAACTTCTGTCCAGGGGGTCTCTGGCAAGGAAGGATGATGGTGACTCACTCAAAATTAGATCTTGGCCCCAAGCAAGTACAAACCACCCTTCAGGTTCACAGGAGATATACCCTGTGGAATTATCACACCCCACCCAGGGGCGTACCTATAGTGATTCCAAGTGACCACCTCCTTTGTTCCAGAAACAGCAAGCCAAATATAAACTTTTTGGTTTTATCTCCTCTACTGTACCTGCCACAGAAATAATAATTGCCTCTATGAATTTGTTATTGTTTTCCCATTCCATAGACATGTTGCACGCCCCACCTGCGATCCAATAGGACAGACCTCACAATTCCTGTCACACGGTTTAAGTTGTGCAACTCATGTTTAGGCTTAATTAAAAGACTGGGCTTGTCCCATTCCAAATATAATACAAATTAGGCTTTATTATTATTCTGTGGGGTAAATATGAATGTTTTTGTCCTTCCTTTGGGTATGATACTGGAGCAAAGCTAAAATGGTATTTACATTTCAAAGAGTTTCACTCAGCACTTAATGGTACAGGCCAAATGGATGAAGAGACATTCAGACTTTTCCCAAGTGTAGAACCTCACACCTTGCAGAGCCTTGATTACTTCACATCCATATTAGTAAAACCCTTTCAACCTTGCCATGCCATCCACACTTCCCCTTCTGTCATCCAACCTCTGTGGGGGTCCCAGCTTCAAAAGATGTAACCCCTGTTGACCTCAGCAATAGCATCCTTTTGTGCCATTTACTACACAAATGGCATTAAAGGATTATATTTCATAATGTAATACTAAATTATGCACCCTTGCCGTGACACCTCCCCCAAATAAGAGAAGCAATGGGAGGAGGCTCCTATGCCTCGACCTTGCGCATTAGGTGGAGTCTTCCCCCTGGCGGGACAAACCATCAGCATTGCCATGTGTACTTCCCTTCTTGTGCTGTATGGTAAACTCATATTGCTGGAGAACCAGACTCCACCTGAGGAGTTTCCCATTTGTCCCAGCCACCCTATGTAACCAGTGTAGGGGGTTGTGATCGGTAATCACGGTAAACTGGCGCCCGTACAGGTATGGTTGCAGTTTTTGCAAGGCCCAAACTATGGCCAAACACTCTTTTTCTACAGTGGCATAGGCCACTTCCCTAGGTAGCAGCTTCCGGCTGAGATACACAATAGGATGCTCATCCCCCTTCTCATCCACCTGACTCAGCACCGCTCCCAGGCCATAATTAGAGGCATCGGTCTGTACTAAGAACCGTCTGTGGAAATTAGGGGCCTGTAGTATGGGAGAATCAGTAAGGGCCTGTTTTAAGGAGTTGAAGGCCACTTCACACTCAGGTGTCCACTTAATCACTCGTGGAAGTGCTTTCTTAGTGAGATCGGTTAGGGGTTTGGCCAGGGTACTATAATGTGGTACAAACTTCCTATAGTACCCAGCAGTACCCAGGAATGACATCACCTGCTTTTTGGTCTGGGGGGCAGGCCAGGCCATTATAGCCTCTACCTTACTGGGCTCAGGGCGAAGCGTCCCCCCTCCCACTCTATGCCCCAGGTACTGAACCTCTGTCATGCCCAGTTGGCACTTATCCGGTTTTATAGTGAGCCCAGCTGCTGCTATGCGGTCCACAACTTGTGTTAAATGGAGCAGGTGTTCCTCCCAAGTATCACTGAACACCGCAATATCATCCAGATATGCTACCGCATGCCCCTCCTGTCCCTCTAGCAGGTGATTAACTAGACGTTGGAAGGTGGCAGGGGCATTTTTCATCCCAAAGGGCATCACCTGGAACTCATATAGCCCAAAGGGAGTGATAAAGGCCGATCTCTCTTGCGCTTCAGGGGTCATGGGGATCTGCCAGTACCCTCGGCTGAGATCCATAATGCTAAGGAACTTAGCTCCAGCTAGTTGGTCTAGAAATGCATCAATGCGTGGCATAGGATATGCATCAAATGCAGTTACCAGGTTCAACCGCCGGTAGTCCACACAGAATCTAGTGGTCTTGTCCTTCTTGGGGACCAGTACCACTGGGGAGGCCCAGGGGCTGTGAGACTTCCGGATTACACCCAGCTCCATCATTTCCTCTATTTCCCTCCTAATGTCTGCCTTCACTTCTAAGGATACTCTATAGGCAGCCTGTCTGAGGGGATGGTGATCCCCAGTGTCCACGTTATGGGTTACTAGGCGTGTCCTGCCAGGCTTCCCTGTGAAGAAACTATGGTAAGGTCTAAGGTCCTCAAATAGCTGACTCCTCTGTCCCTCTGTTAGGTGGGTATTAACCTGGGCTACCTCAATGCCCTCTAGATCCCGGGTTGCAGCCAGTAGATCCACAAGGGGATCAGGTTCTTGCTCGTCCCCAGGCAGACTACATACGGTTAACACCGTAGTCTCCCTGTCATAATAGGCTTTAATCATATTTACGTGATACACCTTTTTCCTCCTTCCCCCCTCATCCAGGGATACCACATAGTTCACATCATTGATCCGCTGCAGAATAGTAAATGGACCCTCCCATGCTGCCTGCAATTTGTTCTGCTTTGTGGGTATCAGCACAAGAACCTTTTGACCCACTCCATACACTCTTTCTCGGGCATCCCGATCATACCACCCCTTCTGCTTGGTTTGGGCAGCCCTCAGATTCTCACACACCTCCCCCATGAAAGTCTGCATTTTGTCCCTAAACCGGAGTACATAATCTACAATAGAGGTTTTTGGGGCCCCCAACTCTCCTTCCCACCCCTCTCGGATCAGAGCTAGGGGGCCGCGCACTCTACGTCCATAGAGGAGCTCAAATGGGGAAAAGCCTGTGGATTCCTGTGGCACCTCCCTGTAAGCGAACAGGAGGTGTGGCAGGTATCGCTCCCAATCCTTCCCCTGTGACTCTACAAAGGTCCTCAGCATCTGCTTGAGGGTCCCATTAAACCTCTCACACAAGCCATTGGTTTGGGGGTGGTAGGGGCTGGTCACTAGATGTTCTACCTGCACAATTTTGCAGAGAGACTGCATCAGATCAGAGGTGAACTGGGGGCCTTGATCGGTTAGCATTTCTCTGGGAAATCCCACACGGGAGAATATGCTTAACAGAGCATCAGCCACCTTGTCAGCCCTGATGGATGATAGGGCTACTGCCTCTGGGTAGCGAGTGGCGTAATCTACCACGGTTAATATATATTGCTTGCCCGAACTACTGGGAATGGCAAGGGGACCGACAATATCCACAGCTATTCTCTCAAATGGTTCCCCAACTATAGGAAGGGGTATTAGGGGGGCCTTACCTACTTCCCCAGGCTTTCCCACCCTCTGACACTCAGGGCAGGAACGACAATAATTTGCCACATCTGTGCCCATACCAGGCCAATAAAAATGGTGGGACAAGCGAGACTTAGTCCGCGCCACCCCTAGGTGCCCAGCCATGGGGATGGCGTGAGCTACCTTCAGCAGCTGGTCCCGGTACCTCTGAGGTACCACCAGCTGCCTTTCTGTTACCCAATGCTCCTGCCCCATAGTAGGAATGGTTTCTCTGTATAACCTCTCATTATCCCAGTACACTCTCTCCCTATCCCTGTCTGTGAGTGGCTGCCTAGCACGTTCCCTCAATACCTCTAACGTGGGATCTGTCTGTTGGGCCTGCTGGAACTCAGGACACCGCGCCTCGGTCTCAGAGTCAATAGGGGGCTCGGACACAGATTCCTGCCCCTGGACTACAGGAAGGGATGGTAACAAGGTGCGAGACTCCCTGGTTCCCCCATATGGGTGCCCTCCTGTTGACATACGCCCTGAGTCTGCAGGCTGCGGCAGGCCCTGCTCCCTACTCGGGTAAGACCGCTGCCGGGTTACCACAGCTACAGTGGAAACCTCTGTCTCCCCCTCCTCATGATTTGCACTTGGCACATCCTCACAGGGTACCACAGACAAGTTTGGTTCTGGCACAGACTGATACACACACTCACTCTGCCCTCCCTCCCAATGACTCTGTCTTGGCACACTCTCACATCGTATTGCAGACATATCTGGTTCTGGCACAGACTGGCACACATGCTCGCTCTGCCCTCCCTCCCAGCACAATTGTCTACATACCTTGTTACACAATTCCACAGACACCCTGGGCTCTGGCACAGACTGACATACCTTCTGACCTCCCTCCAAGCACAGTAATTTACATAAACATGTGAACCCTGTCCTTTCCACAGCAGGGCCCCTACAGGGCCTTGGTTGGTAACACAGATCACTCTCAGGCACATACTGGGATAACAACCTACCTAAGTCGGTACCAAGCAATACATTTGTAGGAATATTATCCGATACCCCCACATTTCTGAAACCCTTCCCCGCTCCCCAATCCAAATATACGCGTGCCATTGGCACTGCAGGACGTATTCCCCCAATCCCTTTTACGGCTAAAGTCCTGCCAGGAATGAAGTCCTCAGAGCGCACTAGCTCTGGACGCACAAGAGTCACATCTGCCCCAGTGTCCCTGAGTCCCACAGTTACCTTCTCTCCCACTGTAACAGGCTGCAGGTTCACATTATTGTTGCCCTCTGACTTGGTCACGAACAACACAGAAGATGGGGCTCTTGCAGGTTGAACCCCTCCGGATGAGGGTGCTGGCCTCCTTTTCTCTGGGCAGGTATTACTCAAGTGCCCCATTCGGTTGCAAATAAAACATCTGCGACTATCTCCTTGCGCAGACATGACACTAGCTCCCCCTCTCCCTGAGGTAGGAGCTGAAACAAAAGATGGCCCGCTAGGCCTGGTGATGGGGAGTCGTGGTGGTGTGGTCCTCCAGTTGGATGTTCCCTTGGCAAAACCTCTGCTCCGGTCCACTGTTGCTCGATTGGCAGTGTGGACATCCGCCAGCTTACCCGCTTCCAATGCTGTTTTGGGGTTCCGGTCCAGCAGCCATTCCTGTACATCGGCTGGGCAGAGCTGCAAAAACTGTTCTTTTATTAGCAGATCTTGCAAACCTTCTAAAGTGGTAATTTCCAGCCCTGTAGTCCACTGTCGGAATGCTGTCGCCAGGTGCCCCACAACTGCTGCATAACTTTCTGTAGGATGCTTTTGCAAAGTCCTGAATTTCTTTCGGTACACCTCAGGAGTGAGGTTGTACCGTTCCTGCAAGGCAGTCCTAATCGAATCATAGTCCTGGTCAAATTCTGCTGGAAGCGCAGCAAATGCTTCCAGGGCAGGACCTCTGAGACCAGGGGTGAGGTATTTTGCCCACTGGTCCTTTGGTAGCTGGTACTGCCTGCAAACCTTTTCAAAACTGCGCAGGAAAACATCCAGATCGCCATCTTTGTCCAAAGTTGGAAAATTCTCTGCACGTGGTTTGGGTGCAGAAGAGTCTCTGGAATTTATACTTATAGGGGAGGCAGTCAACCTCTCCAACTCAGCCATTTTTAGTTCATGCTCTCTGGCAGCTTGTCGCTCAGAGGCCTCTCTCTCAGCCTGCCGCTCAGCAGCCTCTCTCTCCCTCTCAGCTTGGCGCTCTCTTTCAGCTTGGCGCTCAGCAGCCTCCTGATATTTAAGGATAAGCTGTAGTCTTTGGTTTGTATCTGCTGAGTCCACATATTTCAACACAGTTTGTAAGTAAGCATCCAAAGGATCTCCAGATCTCGGTACATCATTGACAAAAGCTGCAGGTATCTCCTCTGCAGTGTTTGAGGCATCATTTTGCACCGCTTGTTGCATATCATAGTCCACCAGTGCTTGTAATAGTTCCTCTTTTGATTTTCCCCGACAGGGAATAGATCTCTCCCGGCAAAGCTGGTCTAGCGCTGCCTTGGACTGTGCCTGGTACTCCATTTAGTAAATAAAAGATAGCAAAGAAAAAACAGAGAAGGGGGGGGGGACTGTTGAGGTGTAAATATATTATATATGCACTGAGTTCAGCCTTTGGAAATTGAGACACAATTTCTTTTAGTGCCTGGATTAACCAACAAATCCAGCAACGCTAAAATCTGGTATAAAAAGATGAAAAATCTTTCTAATTATCCCACCGCTATGCCACCAATTTGTCACGAACGCACCCTACTCCAAGAGTGTGCGTGACGTAGTTGTGGTGGTGAAAGGGTTAAAGTACACTATTTGTCTGCACTAGACCGGAAATAATGACAAAATACCCCTTTTTAACACCACCCACACTTAAACATAATAATATAACTATTACTATCTTAACGCTGCCACCACCAAGACAATTTATAAATGGGGTGCCTTGGTCCCCCAGGTAAATCAACAATAAAACCCACCAAATATGACTTAGCACAATATCTATGTAATTACAAAAATACTAACTAGTCTCTTCAGGTAACGTGATTCTTAACCAGACAAAGGTAGAACTTAATAAATGAATGTTTATTAAGAGCAAAAATTGTCACAGTGCATATAACAATATATAATAAACAAGTTATTTACACCAACAGCATTTAAAAACAAAAAGGATAAAATAGCAGAAGTCCTAATTACTCACTTAGGTTTTCAAAGTACAACTTCTGTCCAGGGGGTCTCTGGCAAGGAAGGATGATGGTGACTCACTCAAAATTAGATCTTGGCCCCAAGCAAGTACAAACCACCCTTCAGGTTCACAGGAGATATACCCTGTGGAATTATCACACCCCACCCAGGGGCGTACCTATAGTGATTCCAAGTGACCACCTCCTTTGTTCCAGAAACAGCAAGCCAAATATAAACTTTTTGGTTTTATCTCCTCTACTGTACCTGCCACAGAAATAATAATTGCCTCTATGAATTTGTTATTGTTTTCCCATTCCATAGACATGTTGCACGCCCCACCTGCGATCCAATAGGACAGACCTCACAATTCCTGTCACACGGTTTAAGTTGTGCAACTCATGTTTAGGCTTAATTAAAAGACTGGGCTTGTCCCATTCCAAATATAATACAAATTAGGCTTTATTATTATTCTGTGGGGTAAATATGAATGTTTTTGTCCTTCCTTTGGGTATGATACTGGAGCAAAGCTAAAATGGTATTTACATTTCAAAGAGTTTCACTCAGCACTTAATGGTACAGGCCAAATGGATGAAGAGACATTCAGACTTTTCCCAAGTGTAGAACCTCACACCTTGCAGAGCCTTGATTACTTCACATCCATATTAGTAAAACCCTTTCAACCTTGCCATGCCATCCACACTTCCCCTTCTGTCATCCAACCTCTGTGGGGGTCCCAGCTTCAAAAGATGTAACCCCTGTTGACCTCAGCAATAGCATCCTTTTGTGCCATTTACTACACAAATGGCATTAAAGGATTATATTTCATAATGTAATACTAAATTATGCACCCTTGCCGTGACACCGTTTGTATACCCCCTTTAATCCGGAGGCCCCTGAGAATTCCCGAATGGTTAACTCTGCCTTTGTCAGCCAAGCCTACGGAGATATTAAGCGCAAGCTACAAAAGCTAGAAGGGTTTGTAGGGATGTCTATAACTAATGGAGGTAGCTAATAAAGTTTATATGAACAGGGAAACAGACTAAGAGGAAGAGGAAGAGCGCAAGATGCGTAAAAAGGCGGATATGCTAGCGGTACCGATCGCAGGCGTAGACAGACGGGGACCGGATAGAGGCGATAGTAAGTGGAATAGGGAACCCCTGAGTAGGAATCAGTGCGCATACTGTAGAGAAGAAGGGCATTGGAGAAGCGAGTGTCCGCAAAGGGAACAGTATGAGAGAGACCGACCCAGGGCAGGATATGGTAACTACAGAGGCAGAGCGAGAGGTAGAGGAGGTCCCGGAGGGAGTAATGGTAATAGAGAAAGTGTTAGGGAAGATAGATATTATCCCGCAGCGCAGAGATCTCGCGATAGAGAAGATAGGGACTTTGTAGGATTGGCTGACACGGTCATGGAGGACTATTGATACCGACCGGGCTCTATCCCCCTTGGCCGAGCGGAGCCTATGGTCGAAGTATCAATAGGGGGAAAAAGGAGTGCATTCATGATTGATACTGGTGCTGAACATTCGGTGATGACTGACCTAGTTGCTCCTCCATCTGGAAGAACCATCACCGTAATAGGAGCAACTGGAAGGAGTGCTGCAAAACCGGTTCTTAAAAGTCGACTCTGTACATTGGGAGGCGACATAGTGAAACATCAATTCCTTTATATGCCTGAATGTCCAGTCCAGTTGCTAGGACGTGATTTGCTGTCAAAACTACAAGCGCAGATAACGTTCCTGCCAAATGGAACAACATCTTTAAAGTTTAATGGACCTTCAGGTATTATGACAAGATCAGTACCAAAGGAAGAAGAGTGGCGACTTTATACAGTGTTGACTAGCCAAAACCTTAAGAGTGATGAATCTTTATTCAATATACCAGGAGTTTGGGCAGAGAACAACCCACCAGGACTTGCTCGCAATATTCCACCCATTCGAATTGAACTAAAACTTGGGGTTTATCCAGTGAGCCTACGGCAATATCATATCCCGCAGAAGGCTAAGAAGAATATCCAATCGTATCTGGATAAGTTCATACGGTATGGTATCCTAAAATTCTGTACTTCCCCCTGGAACACCCCATTGCTGCCTGTTCAAAAGCCCGGTACAGATGAGTATCGACCTGTGCAGGACTTGAGAGCAGTCAATGATGCGGTAGTAAGTATACATCCAGTTGTGCCCAATCCATATAACCTGCTTGCTTTAATTCCGGGCGGGGCTACCTATTTCACTGTCTTAGATCTCAAAGATGCCTTCTTTTGCCTTCGAATTGCTGCGGAAAGCCAGTGTATCTTCGCATTCCAATGGGAAAATGCTGTAACGGGCTTGAAGCGCCAGATGACTTGGACAAGACTGCCCCAAGGGTTTAAAAATTCACCTACCCTATTTGGATCAGCCTTGTATAAAGAAAGAGGACTACTGAACTCAGAGGGTAAAGAAATCAAGTACGCAGCTGAGATATTACAACTATTGGAAGCCGTGTGGGAACCAAAAGAAGTTGGTATCATACATTGTCGAGCACATCTGAAAGGTGATGGTGATGTAACAAAAGGAAATCGGATGGCAGATAATGCAGCCAAGCGTGCCGCTGAATCAGGAAAACAGGAGTATGTGGAACATATAGCTGCTCTTATACCGACCCCTCTGTCTCAATGGACTCCAGTTTATACAGCTCAATAAGAAGAGTGGTTAAAGACTGAAGCTGGGAAGTACCTGGAGAACAATTGGTATCAGTTAGAAGATGGAAGAATAGTCATTCCAGCATCACTAGCTGTAGAAATTGTCCAGAATTATCATAACGGGACACATTCTGGAAGAGATAGTATGGAAGAATCTCTTAGGAAGCATTTCTACATACCAAGATTGTCCAACGTGACTCAAGCCATTGTACGAAGATGTGTGATATGTGCCAATAACAACGTAAGGCAAGGTCCAGTGAAACCACCAGGAGTCCAGTATATGGGAGGACTCCCTATGTCCGATCTCCAAATAGACTATATGGTAATGCCTAAATCCGGCGGACATCGCTACCTGTTAGTAGTTGTGTGTACCTACTCAGGTTGGGTAGAAGCATGTCCTACTCGTACAGAGAAAGCAGGAGAAGTTGTGCGATTCCTGTTGTGAGAAATAATACCCCGATATGGACTACCATGTTCTATAGGATCGGATAATGGTCCAGCCTTTGTTCACCAGTGCCTACAACAACTGACTCATATGCTTGGTATTAAAGCGGCACTGTCATGCCGAACTTACCTTTCCTCAATCTCTTCCTCTTCTCCCCCTCTCTCGGGATCTGTTATTCTTTTCTTCCATTCTTCTTTAGTTTTCTTTAAAATCATAAGACAAAGTAGGGACTCTGTCTTATGGAGGATTCCTCCGCTTGACCAGCTCTGACCAGCGGAGGAGCAAAGTGCGCTTCATTTCCGCTGGTCAGAGCAATTTTCCCATGATCCCTAGCTTTCCTCCCTGTTCCCACAATGCTTCCTGTCAGTATTGCCGAAAGTCCTGTCACTTAGACAGAACGCCGGCAAAACTGCCGAATTGCATCCTAACAGAATGAGAAGAGTTTCTATATTGGTGTTAGGATGCAATTCGGTACTTTGTTCGTATCGGAATTTCATTCTAATGAATGAAACTCCGATCCTATTCATTGCTGTGGCTGCATCTTGCAGCCGCTTAGTAGATAACTCCCTAATTCCCACGGTATTAGGGAGCTATCTACTAAAAGGCTGAAAGACCTGAATTGGTCTTGAAGCCAAATGTACTAATACTAAGTAAAGATTACTTAGTATTAGTAAATAATATGCCCCTACTCGCTATACCGCGAGTAGGGGCATGTCTAGTAAGCAGTGCCCCTACTCGCGGTATAGCGAGTAGGGGCATTGGGGAGATTTTAATCTCACTTGTGCTATTATGGGGGTCATATTGACCCCCATAGAGTGAGGGGGGGACCTGGGGGGGCTTATGAAGTGGTGGGGAGCACAGCTCCCCACCGCTTCTGTCTTTACATATTACAAGGAGGGAGCTGCACGTCGGTAGCTCCCTCCTTGTAATAAACTGATCGAACAAACGAACAATGATACTCAGTGATACTCAGTGTTAGTTTGTTCGTCTGATTTTTTCTATTCATTCATTCGTCTGTCTGATGAATGAATGAATAGATGAAATTCCCGTTCGCATGTCCAGGTGTTTCACTGGGCATGTGCGGGAATCTCACAGTCTGTCTAGTGTGGGTAGATGACGTGTCCCACAGGGACTTCACCTACCCACACAAAGATGGCGGCGCCCTGAATAAAGATCGGGGCAGAAGATACAGATTTAAAAATAGGTAATCTGGGGGGCTTAGGGGCATTTGGGGGTGACTAGGGGGTCAATTGGATGTAGTGGAGGCGGGAGGGGGGTTAAAAAAAAAAATGGGATTCGGCATGACAGTGCCGCTTTAAGTGGAAGCTTTATACGGCATATAGGCCTCAGAGTTCTGGGAAAGTGGAAAGGATGAACAGAACTATTAAGAACCAATTGGCAAAGATGTGTCAAGAGACTCAACTTAAGTGGAATGTTCTTTTGCCAATAGCTCTGTTGCGCATTCGTAGTACACCTACCAGAAGGATGGGTCTCTCACCATTTGAAATTATGTATGGGCGTCCACCTCCCGTACTTGGTAACTTAAGGGTGGATTTGAGTCAGTTGGGAGAAGGAATTACCCGACAGCAGGTTGTAGAGTTGGGTAAAACTATGGAGGAGGTACAGAAATGGGTACAAGATAGATAACCTGTGAATATTTGTCCACCTGTTCATAGTTATCATCCAGGAGATCAAGTTTGGATAAAAGAGTGGAACAGTGTACCGTTGGGGCCAAAGTGAAGGGGTCCTTATGTTGTTCTTTTGTCTACCCCTACAGCTATAAAGGTGGCTGAAGTGACTCCGTGGATTCATCACTCCAGGGTTAAACCAGCAGCAGAAGATTCTTGGCAAGCTACACCAGATCCAGAGAATCCCTGCAAGATCCGGTTAAAGCGTGTAACTCAGTCGGAGTGACAAGGAGATATTGGGACTTCAAGAGTAAACAAAGAGATCAGCAAGTGGGTGTTTTGACGGTCATAATAAAGCCTGACCACCTACCCACGTTACATGGCCAGAGTGTCTTGAAGGGACCTCTGAAGGGAAGAGAGGACTTGAAGGACTCCATTCCTTGCAGCCCTTACATCCTGGAAGCTGAGGTGCCATCACACGGACGAAGAATTAGGATAAAGATGTCAGGAGAAATGCATTTGATAATGTGTATATATGTGTTTTTAATTATTCAGGCAGATAGAGGTACCGACACACCTGGCTGTGAGGTTTGCATTAAGACTACTGAAACAGGTAATCATATTTCCAAGACCCTTATTTGGCATTCACAATATGAGTGTAAAGGATATGTATCTAAGTGTAGATACTTAGGTATAGATTATAGTGTATGCCATTTAGGAGTAGGAGAACCTAGGTGTTTCAATCCAGAGTATCAACCCCGTATGATTTGGTTGACCCTTCGGAATGGAGACTCACAGGGGACCCTAATAAATAAGATAATACTAGAAACCGTACATTCTTCGGGTGTTCTGCTATTTGATGCATGTAAGGCGATATCAAGTGGTAGAAAACAGTGGAATGTATGTGGGGATCTTAGATGGGAAAGAACGTATGGGTCTAATGATAAGTATATTTGCCCCAGCAGTAAGAACAAGTATATAGATCCAAAATGCCCAAATAAGAATTATAATTATTGTCCATATTGGTCTTGTGTAGGGTGGGCAACTTGGGGACAGAGAGTAGATAAGGATATGATTGTTACTAAGTTGCCTATCAAACTATATTGTAAGTCTATGGAGTGTAACCCAGTCCATATACTTATTAATGACCCAGAACAGTTTATAGATAGGTTCGGAAACTTATTTGGGTTCCAGATATATGGGACAGGTTTGGATCCTGGAACAATATTTTTCATAGGGATAGAGACCGATACTGTGGCAGCCAAGACTCATCGGGTTTTCCATTCTTTCTACGAGGAGATGAGTGTAGAAAATAAGATCCCCCATAATGCTAATAACTTATTTATTGATCTAGCCGAGAGTATTGCTGGTAGTCTTAATGTCTTAATTATGTGTGCACGTTCCTTTCGCGTGCATCCCTTTGTCTGTTCTATCTGTGTTGTTCCCCTGTCTAAATAAGGTATTGTGGTCAGTGTGTTAGGTGCGGTGCGTGTATCCGCTAGCGCAAGAAGGTGGTTGTGGGTTGGCGCCGGTAGTGCTGAACTAGGTAAAGCACCCTTGGGAGGATATTCATTTTAAGCACTGCTATGCGGCCGTGCCATGTAATGTGCGGGTAGGCCCATCTTTTTAGATCTAATTAGATATTCTGCAGGAGTGGTGCGAAATTGTGCCGATATATCTTGTGGGTTTGTGGGAATCCAAATGCCGAAATATTTCATCGCCGCTGTACACCAGCAGAAAGAGGAAGAGTGGGCCGAGAGTGTCGTATTCTGCCGTGGGTATGGTGATGAACAGCACCGCGCATTTCGCCAGGTTGAGCTTGAATCCTCATATCCGGACGAATTTGTCTATTTCCGATAGTAAGCAAGGTAGTGTGATCCGTGGTTGGGAGATAAAGAACAGGAGGTCGTCCGCGTATGCGGCCACCTTATGTTCTGTTCCCTGCCATATGTAGGTGTGGATGTCCTGATGGTCCCGTATTGCCTGTAGGAGGGGCTCCAGGGACAGGGCGAATAAGAGCGGCGACAAGGTGCATCCCTGTCTGGTTCTGTTTGCGATTCCAAAGCTTGTAGTCAGTGCTCCATTAACGCGTACTGCCGCTCTTGGTGTGCTGTACAAGGCGGATATCCATAGTATGGTTCTCTGTCCTATGCCCATATCCTGGAGCGTTCGGGTCATGTATGTCCAGTTAACCCGGTCAAACGCCTTCTCCGCATCTGTGGATAAAAGCAGAAGGCGTTTCTGGTACTTCCGTGCATGATGTTGTATAGAGAACAGGCGTAGTGTACTGTCCCTTGCTTCTCGGCCCGGAATAAACCCAGTCTGGTCTACGTGAACAAGGCTCGGCAGTATCTGTTTAAGTCTGGTCGCCAACACTTTTGTTAAGAGTTTTGTGTCCACATTCTGCAGGGAGATCGGGCGGTAGCTGCTGCATTGTTCCGGGTCTTTCCCTTGTTTAAGTAGGACAGTTATAGTTGCTGTCAGGGATACCATGCCACAGTGTCCTCCCTCTGCTTTGTTGATCGCCTTTGTCAGCCACGGTAACAGTATTGTAGCAAAGTGTTTGTAGTATCCCAAGGCGAACCAGTCCCGCCCCGGTGCTCTTCCCGTTTTTGTGCTTTTTAGTGCCGCGGCAATTGGTTCGTCGAGCATGGATGCTGCCTTGGGATTCGCCAGTGTCCGCACGTAGGTCCGTCCGTATGTGCAGTGATGAGTCCCGTCTTTGAGTCGGATTCTTCGGTTGGCAAAGGCTATAGAGGGAGTTTTAGTAGTCTCGGAATTCTCCAGCTATGTCATCTGGGTATGGGGATATTCTGCCCGATGACAGTCGTATTTTTTGTACTTGTGTGCGCGGCATATCGCCTTTTTAAATGCGGACGAGGAACTTCCCTCCCTTGTTCGCATGGGTATAGAATTTTTTTTAGATCTTTGGAGCGAGCAGAGGTACCGCTGCATGAGGAGGGTCTTCAGTCGTCGCCTGGCCTCCATTAATTCCCCATATATTTCGACTAGCTGGAAACGTTTGTGTTGGAGTTCTAGGCGCGATATGGTGCTGTATATTTCTTTCATCGTGCGCGTTGCTTCCTTCCTTTTACGGGTTGCGATGCTGATAATCACTCCCCCAGTGATTTGCAGATGGATTGATGTGAGGTTGTGAGAGGCAACTATGGCCAGTTGATGAATCCATAAGTGGGTCTAATAGGACGTTAAAGTTCCCTCCCACATTCAGTGCCCCCTCCGAGAATCCGTGTAGCTTATTTAGTGTCCCCCTGAGAATTTTTTTTATTTTTTTTTAATCGGGTACGTATATGGTTGCAAATGTGTACACTCTGTCGGCTATCACTCATTTTATGAAGAGGAAACGTCCTTGTTTATCAGTCATTTTGTCCAATTCCTGGAATCCCAAGTCAGCGGCCAGCAATATAGCAACTCCTGCCCGGCGTGCCTCCGGGTGGTTGTTGCAGTAGCTGATAGGGTAGGAAGTGCTTCAGAGTTTGGGAGCAGCACCTTCCCTAAAATGAGTTTCCTGCAGCATTGCTATTGATATGTGTTTCTTTCGCAGTACCCTCAGTAGGTAGGAGCGACATTCCGGTATATCCAGGCCTCTGCAATTCAGTGTCATGACGGACATGGGAGTATGTCGTTACACCATGGTCCCTCTCTTGATCAAGTGTGCTTGCCCATAAGGGGCGCGCCCTTGCCAACGGCACAGCCCAGTGGAGGTGGTTTTGCTGCTGTGAAGTGTAGTCTCTCGTATGCCCTATATAGGCCTATGTAGGGTAGGGTGTCTGAGTTTCCCATCTGTCACCTTCTACGTTTGGGTTTCTGTGGGAGTGTCATCCCTTGTTAATTGTATCCCACAGGGAGGATCGTGCCTAAATGTGTAAGGCAGTGGTGGGAAGTGGTGCGTGGGTGATTGTGCGTGTGTACGTAATTAGAGGGTGAATATGAGATGGTTAAAATAAAATAAGAGGGGGGAGGGGTGGAGGAGCGAAAAGGGCCTCCCCTGTGGGTAGTTTCCCAGTGGGGCAAAAGGTGTGTACCACCCCGAAGTCTCCTCCTAAGAGGAGGGGCACTTGCGGCACAGCAGGAGTGGTCAGGTGTAGCACCGATAACCGGATCGGTGCGTGAACGTGCCTGTGGCTCCGCTGACAAACTCGCGCAAGTGTGTATATAGAGCTGTGATCGGGGTCTAAACCAGGAATAGTATAGTGAACGTGTTGTATGTGAGGTGGGTTCTGGTCTTTCCCGCTCCGACCAGGTCCCTGCCCTAGTGTGTTCGATCGTGGGAGGTGCAATCGTACATAAGTTTTAACAGTGTTATACCAAACATTAAGCCTTGAACAAGAACAGAAATAACTTTGATAATAGCCAGCAGTTATGTAATCCCCGCCAACCCCCCAGCCGTCTCCCGCCTTCGTGTCCCCTCCACCCCCTCTCCCTGGGCTAGGCTCTTTTCACCACTTGCATCCCCACCTCTTCCCTCTAAGTGTCCCAGGGTAACGTAAAAGCTCGTGACATTGTGGGTGATTGGGCTGGTCACATCATTTAAAATCAGGAGCCATATCCCACTCCCCCCTTCCCCTCTCTAGTTCGGGGCCTAAGTACGAGTGTGTTATATTCAGCGCCCCGTGGGTGGGCCCCCTGGGGCCTGGCTAACTCCCTTTGTTTCCGTTCTGGTATCCTCTCCTGTTTCTTATGCCCTTTCCTTCCCCCCACCCCCCTCTAGCTAACTGTTCTCTACCGTAGTTCCCAAGGTGTCCTTTGTCATATTCCTCTCATATTTACAGCACAATATCACTCCATTCTTTTGCATAACTAAGATGATTGATACTTATCAAGGTGAAGGGGCTCTCTTATCCAGGCATCCCATTGCTGTACATATCTTGAGACTCGCATTGTTAAGTGAGGTGTTTCATCCCGTCGTTTCTCTGCGTGTGCCAAACTAAGGAGTCGTCTGTGGTCACACACGTTGAGGGGGAAAGAGTCCCACCCCCCCCCTTCCCCAAGATCACTTTGGGGTTCTCCCTGCAGAATATCTGGGGGAGGCTTTGCACTCATAGATAATGAGGGGGGGGGGGGGTGCAGAAGCTGCTAGATGCTCCAAAAAAAGGATGAGGGTGTCCTGGCCCATTCTCTCCTCACGGGTGCCCCATGTGTGGTTGGGATGCTCTGTTGGTGTGTGTATCCTGGGGAGAGGATAGAGGATGCTGCGGGCCCCCGTCTTCCTCCCAAATTCTATGTACCCTTTTCCCCTATCAAGGTTGTGGTGAGGCTCGGGGGGTTGGTGATATCGTCCTGTTAGGGATATGTAGCCCAATAAAATGGTGGCCCTGGGCTAAGCCCAGAGTGCTTTCTAGGGGTAGTTAGGACAGTACCGGTTTGGCGGGTTAGCTGTGTTGGGGTGGTAGCCGCTATTCCTGGCCTCCTTGTGCATTGCGGTGGCGATGTGCCGGTCTCGGCGGTGATCTTCCTCTACGCCGTCGGGGGGGCGCGTTGAGGTCTAGGGCCAGCCCCCAGCGGCCCCAGGATCCAATCTGGTATTTGCACGGGTGGTAGTCCCAGTTCCTCCAAGAATCTGGGTGACTCCTCCGAACAGCGGACGAAGCCCATCCGTTCCGATGTCTCGCCAGCATGGAAAATGGGAAGCCCCATTTGTAGGGGATATTGTGGTCCCTGAGTAGTGCTGTAACAGGCCGCAGTGCTCTTCTGGCCTCCAGGGTAACTGGGGATAAGTCGTTAAATAGTGAGACTTGTGCCCCACGGTATTCCCATGTAGGTTGGGATCTGGCCGCTTTCATGATGGCATCTTTTGTTGCAAACGAGTGTATGCAACAGATTATGTCCCTTGGGCCTTCCTCGAGCGATCGGAGTCACAGTGCCCTATGTGCTCTGTCATAGCGGATGTCTAGCGGTGCATCCCCGGGTATGATCAGGCGGAAAAGGGACGTCGGGGTTTCTTCTATGTCCTCTTCCCCCTCTATTTCCGGCATTCTACGTACCCGTATATTGCACCGGCGTCCGCGGTTGTCTAGGTCTTCGACAGACCTCCTTAGCTGTAGGAGCAGGTCGCCTTGTCTCGCAAGGGCTGTATCTGTCGCCGCCAGTCTTGCAGTCTGGGCCTCATGGGAGTGTTCCAGCTCCTGAATGCGGCTCACTTGCGCCGCAACCTCAGTCCGGATTCCGGACATTTCATCCCGCAGTGCGTCCTGGATCGTAGTGGTAAGGACCAGGAGGTCAGCTTTCGTGGCCATAGAGGCCGCTATTGTGCGGATTTCTTCCCCAATGCCCTCCAGGGTAGAGGCAGGGGGTCTCCGGGCAAGGAGGAGGTAGGCGCCATCTTGGGGCCTCCGGCCTCGTCGCGTGTTTCAGCTGGCGTCTGTAAGAATCCGTCCATCGGACCTAACGATTGGCTTAGTTGGGATCCCCTGGGGTCCTGGGAGTTTCACCTAGTAAAGGCAGATTAATAGGACTTTTTAGGGACCGGTGGAGCGGAGCTCACTGCTTTAGCGTCCATCCCGGTCGACGTCCAAGCCATGCCCCCCTGTTTTCTTGAAATATAGAGACATTGGGTGGAACACACAGAAGTGCGATATGAACCGCAACCAGGACATACCAAAAACGGAGTGCGCTAGCAAATGCAGTAAATACAGTTGTAACGGAACCTTCCGTTGACGGATGCTCCTAGCGCTTCCTGAGGACTCCAAGCACTGCAGCAGACACCACAACCACCGCAGACTCCACAACCGCCGTAGCTTAACTGGAGTCTCGCCGTCTTCCTTTCACCCTGTATGAACCTCCAGCATCCAGGACCGTGTGGGGAAGACCTCTCCTCCAAGGAGAGCGTAACAGGAGCAAGCTCGCAAAAGAGCCAAGTGATTAAAGCTCAAGGGAGTATGCAGCGCATAGCAATCCCCAGTGTGAATATAGCTGTCCTCTCCAATCACGAGACAAGACTATGCGTTGAGGGTCAAGAATAACTGAGGTTTAATGACACACACACACTGCTTTTATGCAATTCTCCCCTGCAAGGGAGACGCCCACAGACAATTATACATTACCCAATCACACACTGGTTACATCCCACACATCTCCTCCCCTTAGCCTGAAAGGTAACCCAATTATCCGTACAGTTTAAAACTTACTTTTTTACCCAACTTTCATAACTCTAAAACTATACATCCAATATTAATAAAAGTTACATATTATCAGCACATTCCAAATACAAACATACCCAAAAATCATTTGAATCCATACAGCCGTTCGGGAGATAGGTATAACTCACTTTTGACCCACCGCAAGCACATTTTCATGCCCAAAACAGTTCCATAGATTTGGTCTGTGTGGTCGGTCTATTTTACACCGAGAAAATAAATAAGTCCCATTCGAACGAGCGTTCGAATCTTCGAACGGGACTTAGTTTCCAGCCGCGGTGTTGAAGTAGCGTAGAAGGTACGGATCAGCGGTGTTAGTGTAATTGGGTAGCCGGAAACAGTTCCATAGATTTGGCTGCACACACCGCTGACTGTGTTCGAATAAGTTAAAATGGCCGCCGCCACGTGTTCGTTTGTCGAATGGCGGCCACTTCGACTGTATCCTTAGTGCCAATTTAAAGTTGCAACACTGTTCCAAAGTAATTAAAGGACCAGGAACAGTATTATGAAAATCCATTATGCCCAACTACAGTTCTTAAAGGGTAATACATCCCAGGGCCATAGTCGCAGAGCAGGAGGCTAGCAATCAGTCCTCTCCAATGCCCAGTGGCAAATGGCAGTTTGTATAGTATTATATATATAGATAGTATACAGTATTCTCAGTATACAATCTGAAAACATATAGTGCAGACTATAAAAAAAGTGTCTGGGGGAGAACTCACATGTACCAGAGCCCTATTGATACCGGAGAAACTGACGGAAGCCAAGCACAGAGAGATGGACACAGGTTTCTTCAGGAAGGAAGAGATTCTTTATTGGATCACCGATCGGGACTCAGAGGGACTAGCGTCACCAAAATACAGCAAAGTCTGAGTACTGAATACATAGAGTACATTCCTTATATAGCACTGTAGCTCCTCCCACAATTAACTACACCCACACATACCCTTAACCTATTTAATAAATAGAGTCTAAACTCATCCATCCGGTCTAACCACGTGGCTCATCTGATACAAAGGAGAGGGACGCGTAATTCCAGTTCTTACATTCCTGCACCTGGTCAGTACAGTGATAACAGTATCTTAGCTACGTGTAATTAACTAACTGATACTACAAACACATATACATACATATGCCTTGTGGCAATCTTAGCCTGCTAAACTTGTATTTTACTGGAATTACATCACATTCCCCCCTTTGATGCCTCTGATATTTCACAATTACTTGAGGCATCACTTAACCTTGGTTTGCATGTACCTCAGGTTACCATGAACCAGACCAGACTTATCTTATGATGTGAATCTTTTAACACTCATCTTCCTGCATTGGTTCTCCTTGATCTAGAGCCTTATACTTATATATCGCCATTATCTGTGCAGCAGCCTTCCTCTCTGCTATACTTCCTATCAGGCTTTGCACAGACCTAACTACTAAGGGTATAAGACACGGTAGGAGTAGACACAACAGTAAAATCAGTAGGACTCCACCTACCACTGCCTTAAGCCCTCCAAACCACTCATACCAGCTACCAAACCAACTACTTGGATTGTACCCTTTCCATACCTGAGTAGGCACATGCACTAGTTTAACCATATGGCTAGTAAGCTCAGCTATTGCTTGCCCTTCGTCATCTATTTGAAGACAGCAATTGCTCAGGTTAAACTTCCCACATACACCTCCCTCTACTGCCAAAAGGTAATCCAAGGCTAATCTATTTTGGTACACTGCTGTCCTCATCCTGGTATTATGCTTCGCTAGAAGATTGAGTGCTTGTGAGGTCTCATTAGTAATAATCTCAACCACCGCCTGTAATCTTATAATACGGTTGAGCATATAAATTGGGGTTCTATAACCAAAGGTACCATCTTCTGCCCACGTGGCTGGCCCATAATAATCTATGATACGCTGGGGAGGCCATTCATTATCTTCCCAGGTGCCTATCTCTAAGGGTCCCCTTTTCTTCCTATGATTCACATCATACACTTTAACACCTAAAGTCTCACCTGTTTCAATCGGTAACAAGAAGAAGGATGGTTTGAGCATACCCAACACACATGCCCCTTCCCAGTCCTGTGGCAACTCCGAATAGGCTTTCTTACCACAGATCCAGTACAAATTTGCTGGGGCTCTCCAGGTAGATGTGATGGATAAATCAAACCACACATCCTTTAAACTGGCATATCTAGCAAACGGGTTAGATGGTTCTGAGACATTTGAAGCCGACCACCAAGTTGTATTTTTAGTATCATCATCATAAGCTTTTTGCCCTAGACAAGTTAATTCTCCTACAGAAGTATTATACATTATTCCTTTCCTTGCTATGCAAACATAACCTATGATGGAGGTCTTTAATCTCCACTCAGATTTACCTCTAACACTCAAATGATAATCGGCTTGTGTAGATATTAGTTGGTCAACTGCCTCAGAACCGGACATTACCTCCTTTGCTTCCCAAGGCCATTGGTCTCCCATGTTAGTACCTCCACACACATAGCAGTTGGTAACATTAAGACTACCGGCAATACTTTCAGCTAGGTCAATGAACAGGTTTTTAGCGTTATGGGGGATCTTATTATCTATACTCATCTCTTCATAAAAGGAATGGTATACTTGATGAGTCTGGGAGGATACCGTATCAGTCTCTATTCCTATAAACAATAATGTCCCAGGATCTAAACCCGTCCCGTATATCTGAAACCCAAATAAATTTCCATACTTATCTAGGAACTTGTCGGGGTTATTAATAAGTATATGGACTGGGTTGCATTCCATAGACTTACAATAAGGGCTAGTCGGCAACTTAGTCACTATCATGTCTTTATCTACTGTCTGTCCCCAAGTCGCCCACCCCACACAAGACCAATATGGACAAAAGTTATAGTCTTTATTTGGGCATCTAGGACTCACATATTTATTTTTACTACTGGGACAAATATATTTATCATTAGACCCATACGTCCTCTCCCATCTAAGATCCCCACATACATTCCACGGTTTTCTACCACTTGATATCGCCTTACATGCATCAAATAGCAGAACACCCGAAGAATGTACGGATTCTAACACCGTCTTATTAATTAGGGTCCCCTTAGGATCTCCATTCCTGAGAGTCAACCAAATTGTACGAGGTTGATACTCTGGACTGAAGCACTTAGGTTCTCCTACTCCTAAATGGCACACACTATAGTCTATATTTAGGTATCTACATCTTGATACCTCTCCTTTACATTCGTATTGTGAATGCCAAATTAGGGTTTGGGAAATATGGTTACCTGTTCTCGTAGTCTTAATGCATACCTCACAGCTAGGAGTGTCGGTACCTCTACCTTCCTGAATATAAAAACACATATAAATAAACACAATCAAAAGCACATCTTTCGCCGTCATCCTCAGTCTTCGTCCGTGCGATGGAACCTCAGCTTCCAGGATGTGAGGGCTGCAGGGAATGGAGTTCTGCTCGTCTTCACAGGTGTCCCTTCGAGACTTTCCTGGCTTATACACTATGTGTTGGTAAGCGGACAGGCTTTATTATGGCCTTCTCACTCACACCTGTAACAATAAAATTTGTAATCCACAATAATTCCTCGTTACTCCGACTGAGTAGTGCGTTTCAACCGGATCTTGCAGGGATTCTCTGGATCTGCTGTAATTTGCCAAGAATCGACTGCTGCTGGTTTAACCCTGGAGTGATGTATCCACGGAGTTACTTCGGCTACTTTTATCGCTGTAGGGGTAGACAAAAGAACAACATAAGGACCTCTCCACTTGGGCCCTAACGGTACATTATTCCACTCTTTAATCCACACTTGGTCTCCTGGATGATAACTATGAACAGGGGGATAAATATTCACAGGTAATCTATCTTGTACCCATTTCTGTACCTCCTCCATAGTCTTACCCAACTCTACAACCTGCTGCCGGGTAATTCCTTCTCCCAACTGACTCAAGTCCCCCCTTAAGTTACCAAGTACGGGAGGTGGTCGCCCATACATGATTTCAAAAGGAGAGAGGCCCATCCTTCTGGTAGGGGTACTGCGGATTCGCAATAAAGCTATGGGTAAGAGAACGTTCCACTTAAGTTGGGTTTCCTGACACATTTTAGCCAACTGGTTCTTTATAGTTCTATTCATTCTCTCTACCTTACCAGAACTCTGGGGTCTATATGCAGTATGAAGCCTCCACTTTATACCAAGCATATGAGTCAGTTGTTGTAGGCACTGATGAACAAAAGCTGGACCATTGTCCGATCCTATAGAACAGGGTAGTCCATATCGGGGTATTATTTCTCGTAGCAGGAATCTTACAACTTCTCCTGCTTTCTCTGTACGAGTAGGACATGCTTCTACCCAGCCTGAATAGGTGCACACAATTACCAACAGGTAACGATGTCCACCCGATTTAGGCATTACTGTAAAGTCTATTTGTAGATCGGACATGGGGAGTCCCCCCATAAACTGGACTCCTGGTGGCTTTACTGGTCCTTGTCTTGCATTATTCTTAGCACACGTTACACATCTGCGTACAATGGCCTGAGTCAAGTTGGACAATCTTGGTATGTAGAAATGTTTCCTGAGAGATTCTTCAGTACTGTCTCTCCCAGAATGTGTCCCGTTGTGATAATTTTGGACAATTTCTACCGCTAGTGATGCTGGTATGACTATTCTTCCATCTTCTAGCTGATACCACTTGTTCTCCAAATACTTTCCCGGTTCAGTCTTTAACCACTCCTCTTCTTGAGCTGTATAAACTGGAGTCCATTGGGACAGTGGAGTTGGTATAAGAGCAGCTATATGCCCCACATACTCCTGTCTTCCTGATTCAGCAGCACGCTTAGCTGCACTATCTGCCATCCGATTTCCCTTGGTTACATCACCATCTCCTCTCAGATGCGCTCGACAATGTATGATACCGACTTCTTTCGGCTCCCACACTGCTTCCAATAGTTGTAGGATTTCAGCTGCGTACTTGATTTCTTTGCCTTCTGAATTCAGTAGTCCTCTTTCTTTATACAAAGCTCCGTGGGCATGAGTGGTTAAAAACGCATACTTAGAGTCCGTATAGATATTTACTCTTAAACCTTCAGCCAATTGTAACGCTCGTGTTAGTGCTATTAATTCTGCCTTTTGTGCTGATGTTCCTTTCGCCAGTGGCCGAGCTTCTATCACCTTGTCTATTGTTGTCACTGCATATCCTGCATAGCGGATCCCTTCTTTCACATAACTACTGCCGTCGGTGTAATATTGAACATCGGGGTTCTGGATGGGAAAATCACGAAGATCTGGTCTACTTGAAAATACTTCATCCATTACTTCCAAACAATCATGTTGACTTTCAGTAGGTTGCGGCAAAAGGGTAGCTGGATTTAAGGTGTTTACAGTCTCTAAATGCACTCTTGGGTTTTCACACAACATTGCTTGATACTTGGTCATACGGCTGTTACTAAACCAATGATTTCCTTTGTAATCCAACAACGTCTGTACTGCATGTGGGACTCGTACATAAAGTTCTTGACCCAGAGTGAGTTTATCGGCTTCAGCTACCAGCAGGGCGGCTGCAGCTACGGCTCTTAGACAAGGTGGAAGTCCGCTGGCCACTGCATCCAGTTGCTTAGACATGTAGGCAACAGGTCTTTGCCATGATCCCAAGTACTGTGTCAATACTCCCACAGCCATTCTTCTTTGCTCGTGTACATATAAGTAGAATGGTCGTGTGTGATCAGGTAGACCTAATGCTGGGGCACTCATCAAAGCCTTCTTCACATCTTCAAATGCCGTTTGCTGTTCTTGGGTCCATAAGAAGGGGTCGTGCTCTGTACCTTTGATGGCTGCGTACAGAGGTTTTGCCAGTATCGCATAGCTGGGAATCCATATCCTACAGAAGCCTGCTGCCCCCAAGAATTCTCGCACTTGTCTTCTATTCTTGGGTATTGGTATTTGGCAGACAGCTTCTTTTCTCTCTGGCCCCATAATCCTTTGACCTTCAGAGATATGGAATCCCAGATACTTGACAGTTGGCAAACACAACTGAGCCTTCTTCCTGGACACCTTGTATCCTGCCTTCCAGAGAATATGTAGTAGATCGTGCGTTGCTTGCTGACATTTTTCTTTTGTAACTGCTGCTATCAACAAGTCATCTACATATTGTAACAATACACATTCTCCTGGGATAGACTCGAAATCCAGTAGATCTTGACTTAGAGCTGAACCAAATAGGGTAGGTGAATTTTTAAACCCTTGGGGCAGTCTTGTCCAAGTCATTTGGCGTTTTGAGCCCGTTACAGCGTTCTCCCATTGGAAAGCGAAAATACATTGGCTTTCTGCGGCAATTCGGAGGCAAAAGAAGGCATCTTTGAGATCTAAGACTGTGAAGTAAGTAGCCCCGCCCGGAATTAAAGCAAGCAGGTTATATGGATTGGGTACAACTGGATGTATGCTAACAACCGCATCATTGACTGCTCTTAAGTCCTGTACAGGTCGATACTCATCTGTACCGGGCTTTTGAACAGGCAGCAATGGGGTGTTCCAGGGGGAAGTACAGAATTTTAGGATACCATACCGTATGAACTTATCCAGATAGGATTGGATGTTCTTCTTAGCCTTCTGCGGAATGTGATATTGTCTTAGGCTCACTGGATAAACCCCATGTTTCAGTTCAATTTTTATTGGTGGAATATTGCGGGCCAGTCCTGGTGGGTTGTTCTCTGCCCAAACTCCTGGTATGTTAAACAATGTCTCATCACTCCTAGGGTTTTGGCTAGTCAACACTGTATAAAGTCGCCACTCTTCTTCCTTTGGTACGGATAAAGTCATAATACCTGAAGGTCCATTAAACTTTAAGGATGTTGTTCCATTTGGTAGGAACGTAATCTGCGCTTGTAATTTTGATAGCATATCACGTCCCAGCAATTGGACTGGACATTCAGGCATATAAAGGAATTGGTGTTTTACTACGTGGCCTCCCAATGTACAGAGTCGACTTTTAAGAACCGGTTTTTCAGCACTTCTTCCAGTTGCTCCTATCACAGTAATAGTCCTTCCAGATGGAGGAGCAACTAGATTAGTCACCACTGAATGTTCAGCACCAGTGTCGATCATGAACGCACTCCTTTTCCCCCCTATTGATACATCGACCATAGGCTCCGCTCGACCAAGGGGGATGGAGCCCGGTCGGTATCAATAGTCCTCCATGACAGTGTCAGCCAATCCTACAAAGTCCCTACCTTCTCTATCGCGGGACCTTTGCGCTGCTGGAATATACCTGTCTTCCCTAACACTTCCTCTGTTCCCATTACTCCCTCTATAACCATTACTCCCTCCGGGGCCTCCTCTACCTCTCGCTCTACCTCTAAAGTTTCCGTAGCCTGCCCTGGGTTGGTCTCTCTCGTACTGCTCTCTTTGCGGACATTCGTTCCTCCAATGCCCTTCTTCCTTGCAATACGCGCATTGATCCCTACTCAAAGGCTCCCTACTCCATCTATTATTGCCTCTATCTGGGCCCCGTTTATCTACGCCTGCGATCGCTACCGCTAGCATATCAGCCTTTTTACGCATCTTGCGCTCTTCCTCTTTCTTACTTTCTGTATCCCTGTTCATATAGACCTTATTTGCTACCTCCATTAGTTGGGTGATGGACATACCTGCAAACCCTTCTAACTTTTGTAGCTTGCGCTTAATATCTCCGTATGCTTGGCTGACAAAGGCGGAGTTAACCATTCGGGAATTGTCTGCGTCTTCCGGATTAAAGGGGGTATACAAGCGGTATGCCTCCAATAATCGGTCATAAAAGACACTGGGCGCTTCATCGCTTTTCTGGATCACCTCAACTGTCTTCGACATGTTAATGGCTTTCTTTCCTCCGGCTTTCATGCCAGCAATTATAGCGTCTCTATAGGCTCTGAGTTGAACCATATCAGCACCATTTACGTTCCAATCGGGATCGGTGTTGGGATAGTGTGTCGCGGCCCATGCTGCTGGATTGGCTTGGTTCAAAGCACGGGCTCTATCCTCTAATGCTTTAATGGCTGCTTGATTTATTCTTGTCCTTTCCTCATTGTTAAATAAAGTCATTAGTAACTGCTGGCAATCAGCCCATGTCGGATTATGCGTCTGTACTATTGAGGTGAACAGATCAGTCATAGCTTGTGGTTTCTCAGTATACGAGGAATTATGGGTCTTCCAGTTTAAAAGATCGGTTGTGGTAAATGGGACATATACGAAGACTGGGTCAGCGTGTGCCATTTGACCTGCGGCATCGATATAAGCTGACCCGGGATTCAGACGAAGAGGCATCTGATAGTGCTTTAATTGTTGGGCACCAGTCAACTGTCGGGTTTGGATGGGGCTACGTAGAGAGGCGTCAGTCATGGGTTCCGGTCGGGGAGAGATAGGGTATGGGGATGTGGGAGGTCGGTTTTGGGAAAAGGTCGTAAATAAAACACTTCGAGCCGAGCTAGATGAAGCTTGACCGGAAGTCTGAAGTGGCGCCAAATCAGGATATTCGTTTCTAATGGGGGTGGATTCTGGTTCCGGAAGGGGAGATTTAGTACGAGGGGGGGTGGATCCTGTACTGGAGGAGGAAGCGGAAGTGGATGAGGGTAATGAGGGGAGGGGTGCAGGACTTCCTGCGTTTGCGTCACTTCTTCTTAACGGAAAGTAAGGGGGCGGCAAAGGGATCTCGGACTCAGGGGGCGTGTCCAAAATGGGCCTAACACCAGTCCTAGTGGACGAGCAAGTCCTAGCTACCATGAGGCGACACTGCTCCTCGTGGCATGTCTGGAGCCATTTTGGCGAGTCATTTACGGCCTGTCTCCAACAGTCAATATAAGGAAACTGGCCGTAAAGTTCAGGCCTACCCGATACAGCCACGTGTAAGCGCTGTACCAGAGTTGGATCCAAACTGCCACGTGGCGGCCATGCCGCAACCAAAGTAGGCCACTCCCTAGTACACAAAGTGACCAAACGTACAGGAGACATCTTTACCCCAAAATCACAAACTTTGAATCCCTTTTTAAAATTCTTAACCATACATCCTAAGGGATCCGGAATCGTTGACTGCGACGCACCCATACTTAACAATGGAACGTCGTCGACAACGAATACTATACACGCGTACTATTCAACAGTCACACCCGTTTCCTCTGGCAACAGCACCACGTGGTACGGTTACCAAGTGAAACGTACACAATAACAATAAACACTCAGGGAATTCCCGTACACACACAGCTGTTACACCAGTCACTATATAATCAATATTATGCCCTTTGGCGTAACTATACAGTCACCCACGCTATAATTCTCTATATACGAATTACCCGTCTATAACACACCCCAGTAACATCGTCTTTTACAAATAGCGGTTACAGTACGGTTAGCATAGGTCAAAGCACAAGTTAAGGTCACAATACAATTATTAGTGGTTATGGTGTTAAACATGCAATGGACGACAATGATTAGTACTTATTATATAATGTCAGTAAATATACAGGGTTATGGTACCGTGCACTATAATACAGCAACACACTATTAACACTCTCGCTAGACGGCTGAGCTCGCGCTATCTAACAAGATATACACTTTACTAAAACAATCGTTAACACATTTACAATTCCCAACTAAACTATTGGCCAGTACCTTGAATGGACTACCTAAAACTATATACACCCGTTTTGGTTAGCCACACTGCCCAATCACCACATATATAGCGAGCTAGAGAACCGAATTTACACAGGCGCCTCTTAGTCGCACTATCAAAAGTCTAGTGGGTTCCAAATTTACACGCCTTCCCACTTAGCCCAGATAGGATGAGAACTAGCGAACCGAATTTACACAGGCGCCGCTTAGTCTCCCGGTCCCTCCGACCTAGCGAACGTAATATACACCCTAGAACGCTAGTCTAGACAAGACACCGGTGTCCGGCTAGGGCTATTTACACCAGGACCCCGCCTGACTAACCAAATCAAACGGTCTGACTAAAGAGCGTTCGATCGAGCGGTGCGCCTTCGCTCCTTCCCTCCGACAGAGGGGGCAGATACACAGATTCAAAACCCCTTTGGGCCTACCGCACAATCGGTATACCCCTAGTGGGTCCTGCCGTCTAAAACAGCAGTTGTCTTACCTCCTCGTTCCTGAACCTGAGTTCACACTCATCGACGGGGACACCCCAGCACTTCTCACGTAGAGGCCGATGATCTCCTGGACAACAGACCAGTGGCGCCGAGACGAAGGGAGGTCCACGCAGAAGTTCAGGGGTGCAGCCGTAGAGAACGTGGGCAAAGATAGACCGTCTCACGCCTCTGCCTCTCAGCTACCGTTGAACGATGAGCTTCCCGGCCAACGCACCAAATGATACCGGAGAAACTGACGGAAGCCAAGCACAGAGAGATGGACACAGGTTTCTTCAGGAAGGAAGAGATTCTTTATTGGATCACCGATCGGGACTCAGAGGGACTAGCGTCACCAAAATACAGCAAAGTCTGAGTACTGAATACATAGAGTACATTCCTTATATAGCACTGTAGCTCCTCCCACAATTAACTACACCCACACATACCCTTAACCTATTTAATAAATAGAGTCTAAACTCATCCATCCGGTCTAACCACGTGGCTCATCTGATACAAAGGAGAGGGACGCGTAATTCCAGTTCTTACATTCCTGCACCTGGTCAGTACAGTGATAACAGTATCTTAGCTACGTGTAATTAACTAACTGATACTACAAACACATATACATACATATGCCTTGTGGCAATCTTAGCCTGCTAAACTTGTATTTTACTGGAATTACATCACACTATCACCCCTGGCTCTGGATTTGATAAGCTCCACTGAAGCGGGATATTTCCACAGCTTGAATCAAGACAGGTGTCTCCCTTCTATCAGGTTTAATGTCAGGAACTTCTGTGCAGTACAAGAGGATAGAGAGGCAAAGGACACCAAATGGAGTAGTATCTTAGCACAATTTATTTATAACAAAGGTTAAAAACTCTTACTTAAAGTAGTGTGTTTGTCAGCAAAAAAACCCACAACTCGACAAGTAGAAATCAAATGTAAAACAGCAGCAGCTTATAGTCCGCCTCCCCGGGCTTCTTCAGACGATGTCACAGTGTTCAGCCCTTCCTTTTAAGTGCCTAGTGCCTCCCCCTGGGAGGGTGTGGTTTTCTACCCATATTGATTTCTGCTGATTTAGAGGGCATGTGCACTTAGTCTATCCTAATGATATCTTGTTTAGGGCTGCTACACACATCCTCTCATACTGTTCATAAAAACTAGGAATACTGCTGGTTGATAACTACGCAAGAGAGTTGTGTTTCTTATTTAAAACATGTATATATGTATGTTAGTTTTCTCTTGGTTATTATGCATGGTGTATAAATATCCTAATTATCATATATATTTTTTGTATGCACTGTGACTATTTTTGCTCATAATTAATATCCATTTATTAAAGTCCCCCCACCCTCAGGGTCCCCCTCCCGCCGGGCTCTGGAGAGAGGAAGGGGTTAAAATCTTACCTCTTCAGCACCGGGCGGGGAGCTTTCCTTCTCCATTCCTCCTTCCTAGCGACATCATCGGCTGAATGTGCATGCACGGCAGGAGCCGCGTGCGCATTCAGCCAGTTCATAGGAAAGCATTTACAATGCTTTCCTATGGACGCTGGCGTCTTCTCGCTGTGATTTTCACAGTGAGAAGCACGCAAGCGCCTCTAGCGGCTGTCAATGAGACAGCCACTAGAGGCTGTAGAGCAGGGGTTCTCAACCCAGTCCTCAGGACCCCATACCAGTCCAGAATTTGGGTATTACCTGGGTCTGTCTAATGTGTTTAGAAAAAGGGAAAAAAAACAACTTAAACGCTAAGGTGTTTTTTTTTTTTTTCTAAACACTTTAGACACACCCAGGTAATCCCTAAACCCTGGACTGGTAGGGGGTCCTTGAGGACAAGGTTGAGAACCCCTGTTTTAGAGGCTGGATTAACCATCAGTGTAAACATAGCAGTTTCTCTAAAACTGCTATGTTTATAAAAAAAAGGGTTAACCCTAGCTGGACCAGGCACCCAGACCACTGCATTAAGCTGAAGTTGTCTGGGTGCCTATAGTGGTCCTTTAAGTTCTGCCTTTGTCTGGTAAAAGAATTGCGTTACCTGAAGAGACTAATTAGTATTTTGTAATTTCTTAGACATTGTGCTAAGTTGTATTTGGTGTGTTTTTATTATTAAGAAACTTGGGGGACCAAGGCACCACATTTATAAATTGTCTTGGTGGTGGCAGTGTTTAACTAGTAATAGTTATATTATGTTTAAGTGTGGGTGGTGTTAAGGGAGATTTTGTCATTATTTCCGGTCTAGTGCAGACAAATAGTGAACTTTAACCCTTTCACCACCACAACTATGTCACGCACACTCTTGAAGTAGGGTGCATACTTGCTTGGGGCCAGAATCCAATTCTAAGTGAGTCACCATCTTTCCAAGTAAAGACCCCCTGCGGCATAAGTATTTACTTTGAAGAGCGGAGTAAGTGATTAGGACTTTGTTATTTTATCCCTTTTGTTTTCATCTGTTGTTGGTGTAAATAATTTGTTTTTCATCTATATTTTTGTATGCACTGTGACTATTTATTTGCTCATAATAAACATTCATGTATTAGGTTCTGCCTTTGTCTGGTAAAGGGTCAGTTTACCTAAAGAGACTAATTAGTATTTTGCAATTGCATAGATATTGTGCTAAGTTCTATTTGGTGTGTTTTTATTATTGATTTACCTGGAGGACCAAGGCACCCCATTTATAAATCGTCTTGGTGGTGGCAGCGTTAAAATAGTAGTAGTGATATTATTCTGTTTAAGTGTGGGTGGTGTTAAAGGAGATTTAGGCACTATTTCTGGTCTAGGGCAGACAAATAGTGATCTTTAAGCCTTTCACCACCACAACTATGTCACGCACACTCTTGAAGTAGGGTGCATTTGTGACAAATTACAAGAGACTGGAGAGGGGAGGGCCTTGATAAATAATGTGCACAACAGGAGATGAGGCGGATCTTCAAATTAAATTAAAAAAAAATGCTATTCCCATGGGGCCTCAATGGGGATTTTGAGATCTGCCATTTCTTAGAAATATATTTTTTTGTATTATAATATTCTTTTTTTTTTTTTTTTTTTTTTAATTATCTTTATTTGGAAACAATATGTTGTACATTACAGTTTAGAAAGTTACACATGAGATGATACATTCGGTAGGTCTAGTCGGAAATGTAAAGATGTGTCACAAATTTGTCAGGGGTACATTTGGTGATTAAACATACATTGCATAAATGGAAATACAAGTACCGATGACTGTATTAGAGAAAATATGTCAATTAATCAATTAATTAACAGCCTACTTGATTAAAATGGTTGGACTTCTAAAAAGTTCGATTTGCAGTCGACTTGTTAATTCTGCGCATTAATCCATAGTTCGCAGTTGATTATATGCTAGATTACGCGGTTATAGCCTAATAGGTTATAGATTAATGCATTAATATGTTAATATATTATTTGATCCTATACCAAAATAGAAGTGTCGTGAGTGAAAAGGTCATATTGTAATAGCCAATTAATACGTTTCGGACAGGAGTCCGAGGTTTTAAATTTCCCTTAGGGTAAAACTAACTGTGTGGTAGGTCCTTCAGCTAAGAATGTGACCCATTTTTCCCATGTCTGCGTGTGTGTTGACATGTTCCTGCGGTAGGCGGCCGAGATTTCCTCCATCTGTCTAATATTTTCCACTTTGTGGATCCATTCTCTAATGGTAGGAGCCTCAGCGTTTTTCCAATGAATAGGGATCATGAGATTTGCCGCTATCAGTAAATGTGTGAGTAAGTTAAAGCCTAGTTTCTTTGTGTTGCTGTTTGGGGGAGGTAGCAGAAATAGCATATATTCTGGAGCCTGAGGATATTTTACGTCCGTTATAAGTTGGGTTAGAGCATGGATGCGATGCCAGAATTTAGAGATTACTGAGCAAGACCACCACATATGTGATGAGTGGGCGTTAGGGAGTGCGCATCTCCAGCATTTGTCTATGAAGTCCTTGTGCATAAGGCTAAGTTTGGTCGGGGTGTAGTGCCAACGAGTCAGTCTTTTGTAGTTGCTTTCTTGAGTTGCTAAATTTTGAGACGTGGTGTGTATCCTACTGATAATTTGTTGCCACTGGGAGTCTGATAAGGAAATTTTTAGTTCAGACGACCATTTGTTGACATATGTAGGGAGTGTGTTGGTTTGTTTTGACTTTAGTATTTTATACATAGTCGACAAGGTTTTCTTCTTCAATGGGTGTGTTTGACATAGACTTTCGAATTGTGTGAGGTCTCTTGCTCCTCTAGGAAGAAGAGAGAGGTGTCGGACAAAATGGCAGATTTGACTGTGGAATAGGTGGTGTGTGCTTGTGAGTGTGGAGTCAAGTAGAATGTCTTGCATGCCCTTGAGTGCATCGTTTTGGGTGATAGCCTGCAGTGATAGGTATGAGGAAGTTTCGTGTATTTGTTGCGTCCAACGGGGAGTGTCTATCGGTAGAAGTGGGTTGTGAGTTATAGGATACAGGGGTGAGGGAAATGGGGCTATTCCAGAGTGGTTTGATCCTATTGACCATGTTTTGAGCGTTGCTGTAATAGTAGGGTGTTGTTTGTGAGATAATAGTTGCTGCCCATTTTCATGCCAGGGGATCGTGTAGATGTGAGCTTTCATAGATGCTTCTTCTATTGAGACCCATTGGTGGGAGGGAGTTTGTTTTGACCATTCATATATTCTCACTAAGTGGGTGGCTTTATGATATGTTTCTATATCAGGAAGACCAATGCCCCCATCTCGTCTGGTTCTTGTGAGGAGGGAGTATGCTAGCCTCGGGTGTGCGTCTTTCCAGAGGTAAGATGAGAGGGTTTTTTTGAGGCTTACAAAAAACCATGAACCAACCATGTTGCAGATTTCGCCATTTGGACAGATCCTTATTTATGTTTGTGAGTAGTGGTGGGAAATTTAGATGGTAGGTTTGGGAAAGGTGACGGGGGATTTGTATGTCTAGATATCTAATTGAGGTCGCCGCCCAGGAGAAGTGGAATTTATTTCTGAGCTGGTTCTCTCCACCTTGTGTGGCTTGTATTGGGAGTAATTCACATTTCGTGAGATTGGCTTTAAAATTGGATAGCTCCCCATATATTTGCATTTCCTGGAGAATGTTTGGGATGGAATGTATTGGATTTTTGACTGAGAAGAGGATATCATCGGCAAAGGCCGATACTTTGTATTCTAGTTTGTTTATTTCTATACCTTGAATTAGTGGGTTGTCTCTTATACCTTGTAGAAATGGCTCTAATGTTAGGATGAAGAGCAGGGGTGAGAGAGGGCATCCCTGCCTTGTACCATTCGTTATCGTGAAGGGGGTGGAAAGTTGACCATTAATACGTAGTCTTGCTGTTGGTGAGGAGTATATAGCTGACATCCAGTCTAGCCACCTAGGTCCAAATCCTAATTATCTAAGTGTTATTAACATAAAGGACCAATCCACTCTATCAAAAGCCTTCTCGGCGTCTATTGCTAGGAGGGCACTCTGAAAGACATCTTGTTGTGCCCAGTGTATTAGATTTAGAATTTTTGTGGTGTTATTTTTCGCCTCTCTGCCTGGGACAAAGCCAGCCTGATCAGAGTGAATTAAGTTTGGGAGAAGATTTTTAAGTCTGGTTGCGAGGATTTTGGTGAAAATTTTGACATCAACATTTATTAATGATATGGGTCTGTAACTACTGCATTGGAGGGGATCTTTCCCTGGCTTTGGAATGAGTGCAATTGTGGCCTCAAGGGTGTGTATAGGTAAGGGTACAGCAGGCGAGATTGAATTGTAGGCGTTAAGGAATGGGGAAGCTAGTACCGGAGCTAGTTGTTTGTAGTATTTAATAATGAAGCCGTCTGGGTGGGCTTTTACCTAGAGGAGTGTGTTTTACGGCTTGAAAGAATTTGTCTTGTGTGATCGGGTCATCAAGGAATGAACCGAGAGTGTTTGGAGGTGTGTGTTTAATCCTTTTTTGCAAGTAGGCCTGAATCTCGGCGTGAAAGGTGGGGGGTTCCTGAGGTTGTAGAGTTGTGTGTAAAAGTCTTTAAAGCCTTCAGTGATTTCAGGGAGGATGTGGGTTAAAGTTCTGTCTTGTTTCTTTATGCCTTGTATAAAGGTCGTTTGCCTGTCTGGTTTGAGTGATTGTGCCAGTAGTCTGCCACATTTGCCTCCTCGAGTGTAATATGAATGTTTGGTTAGTTGAATTTTCTTTTTTGAGTGTAAATGTAATAGGGTGGTTAGTTCCGTCCTTTTGGTGATTACGTTTTTATATGTTACAAGGTTGTTGTCTGTAGTATGTTGGTTCTCTAAATTTTTAATGTCAGTGGTTAGTGTTTGGATCCTGGCTTCCCTTCTTCGTTTTTGAATGGATGCTAGTTTAATAAGTTCTCCCCGCAGCACACTTTTATGGGCTTCCCAGATTACTGTATGTGAAGTGTCTGGGACTGTGTTGGTAAGGAAGTATGACTTTGCTGTCTCAAGGAGTTTCACATTTATTTCTGGCACATTCAACAAGAGGTCGTTTAGTTTCCATTGTCCCTTAGTCTGGGGTAGGGAGGGAATAGTCATTTCAAGAATTAGATGGGCATGATCTGACCAGGTGATCCCTCCATATGAGGCTGAGACTATCAATGGTAGGAATCTGTGATGTGTAAATAGCATATCTATGCATGTGTAGGTGCCTGTGGGGGGTGAGTAGAAGGAATAGTCCTTACGGGATGGGTGTAGAGTCCGCCAGCAATCTAATAGTTGTGCGTCATATAACGTTTGTCTTATTTTGTCTCTTGTGGTTTCTAGGTATGTACTAGAGGGTGCTGTAGTGTCTAGAGACCCGTCTATCGAGATGTTCATGTCTCCCCCTACTAGAAGCTGGCCTTCTTGGAAGTCAGATAGTTTCCTTAAGATTTTGGTCAGTGTGCGGTTTTGTTTCTTGTTGGGGAGATAAAGGTTAGCTAATGTTATTTTGGTGTTGCCTATGGTCCCTGCGAGAAAGATGTAGCGGCCTGCATCGTCTGTTTCTTTTTTGTGGAGTGTGAATGGGACCTGATTACCTATCAGAATTCCTACTCCTCTGGCTTTGGCTCCGGTGTAATGACTGAAATATCCCACTGGGTAGTGCTTATTACGTAATTTGGGGGCTGAATCTTTCCTGAAATGGGTTTCTTGCAAAAATACGATCTCTGCTCTGTGTCTGTGAAAGTCTTGTAAAGCTAAGGACCGTTTTTCAGGGGTGTTGAGGCCTTTTTACGTTTTGTGTTAGGAAGCGTATAGTTGTCATATTGTTTGAGATGCTACAATGGTGTTGATAGGTTACGGTACAGTCAGGATGTTAAGTAAGTTGTGCCACTATGTTACAATTTTATGATCACGACTAGTAGTGTATATGGACGTAAAACAATAGAATTTACAATACCAAATAGTATCTGAATAGTAAATGTTATAGTACAACAGGTGTAGTAATTAATGAAAAAAAACAGTTAAAACAGAATATAACAATTCAAAACAGAAGAGCACCGCTCACCTCCCACCCCCCACAGAAGGGACGGGTCGGAGTGAGAGCGGACCTACTCCTGGACTTATGCCGGGCAGAAGCCGTATGGTCGCCAGCTAGTGTGCTGGATCCGGGTACAGCCCCTGCCTTGAGCTGTCCTGTGTTGGTTAACACCTGGGGACCAATCAGGGATTTAAGCAGAGGGTCTAGAACAGATTAAACAGTAGATAAGAAACAGTTGTTATAACCTCTACTATGGTCCTACGCTTACACCTATGAGGTGTTTTGCGTCTCCACTCTCTGTGCGGGAGGTGGGGACTGTTTTCTCGGGGTGATTGGACTGATTGCAATCCTATTGGGCTTTATCTGCTATATAAGGTAATTTGAGTAACGGCTGACTTAACGAAAAGTCTTGTCTGTATATAAGGAATTGAGGTTAATGGGGGGGGGGGAGGTGGGAGGAGGGAAGGGAAGGGAAGAGGGCAGAGGGAGGGGGTGGTGGTAATTTATAACGACAGATTAAGTTTACCAGGGACAAGTATATAGTTATGGAACTTATGAGAAATAATCTTATAAAAAATATTGTTGCATAGTGGGGACTTAAGCTGTTACTACCTAGCAGTGCGATATCTGAAACGTATTTTAATAGAAACTTTTTTCATAACGTGAGATAAAGACTTGTGTCTGCAAAGTGGTACCACCAAATCTCTAAGTCAAGTTCCCAGGTGTAGAAATTAGGCTCTCGGACTAAGTATCGGTCATAGGGGAGAGAGGACTGGGAGCCGCTGAGTCCTCTAGGAATGGGCTAGTGGGAGGGAATATCATTGACAGTAGGTCTCCAAGGTGAGTATCGTTATACTTGGGTCAAATACCATTTTGAGCTTGGAGAGATTAAATAACCACAAGCTAATGAGTCTCCCATTTGCATCTATGTGGGTAAGACTTCCATTTTCCCCTGCGGTCAGCCCCATCCCCCCCCTCCCAGGCAGGGAAGATCTTGGTGAGTAACAGTACAAATAGTCAAATATACAAGCATACGACCTGTCCTTGTGGGGAAAAGGAGATCTCATGTCCGTGTGGCAAGGTTATCAAGAATGACAAGTTCAAGATATACACGTGGATATGAGTCCGATGGGCCTCGTTGTAATCTGTGAAATGCTGCACTAGTTGTTATGTAACTTCCAATTAGGTTTGTGATTGTTGCTTGTAGTGTCGTCCTCGATTTCTGGTGGCCGAGTGGAGTTAGTCCTGGTAGAGTTTGTGGTAGATATGGGGGGGGGGGAGGGAGGGGGAGAAAGAGAAGATTAGGGGGGGGATAGGGGAGTACAGTGTCTGTCTTTTAGGGAACAGCAATGGAGCCATTTCTGTGTTCAACGTGTTATCTCTTCTCCTGTCTTGGTGTCCTCAATGGGGAGGTGAGTCTTGGGTCCGTTCTGCGTTTCTTCATTGGCGTGATTCCTCTTGTGCGGTGCAGTGAATCCTGGTGTGGGTAGGGACCATACCAGTCCATGATTGGGGTTTCTGGCAGGTCTAAAGCTCTCAAAAACGGTGGAACGTCTAGATGTGATGTAATTGAGTGTGTAGTACCTTTGTGGGTGACTATGAGAGCGAAGGGGAACCCCCACCTGTATCGAATATCTCGGTTGCGGAGATGTTCCGTAATCGGTTTCAGAGCTCTCCTTGCTTGCAGTGTGAGCCATGACAAGTCAGGGAAGATTTGCACTGCATGGTCTCTGTATAGTAGTGGGGGGTTGGTATCACGCAGTGCTTTTAGTAGACTTTCTTTCTCAGTGTAGTAGTGTAGTCTACAAATGACATCACGTGGGAGCTCTGTTGCAGGGCCTCTCGGTTTGAGAGATCTGTGTGCCCTGTCTATAATGAACGTGTTGCTGGGGTCTTTTCCCAGTATTAAATTAAACAGGTCAGTTAGTGTATTAGTGAGGTCTTCCCCTTGGGACTCGGGGAGCCCTCTCACCCTTAAGTTATTTCTTCGTCCCCTGTTGTCGAGGTCATCTAATTGCCGTTGCATGTCAGTCATGTAAAGCATTTGAGAGTCTACTAATGAGGAAAAATTTACCATTTGAGCTTGTTGGGCATCTTTCTCCTCTTCTAGATCTGTGACCCTGTGATTTATTTGTTGCAGGTTGGAGTTGATCGCGTCCAGCTTTGCTTGGAAAGAAGTCTCCATTTTGTTAATCATGGACGCTATGTCTGCCTTGGAGGGTAAGTTTTTAATTAGCTCTCTGAGTTCCAGGTCTCTGGGGTGGTCGTGGTATCTATCTGAGGTATCCGATGCCGTTGGGCTTTGAGAAGTGGAGTCCAGGTATGTTTGGGTGTCCGTCTGCGCCATTTTGTTATTTGCGGCCTCCGTTTCGCGGTCTGCCGACTCCGTGAAATAGCCCGTTAAAGTTCCCAATTTTTGACCGTTGGGTTTCCCCGGGGTGCGCTGAGTGCCTTGGTTCTTTTTGGGGTTCCCCATTATTGATTATTGCTGTGGATTAGTGTGGATTGCCCGATGGATTGCAGGGAGCCGAATCAGTGCACGTCCATTCAGCTCCGCGGTCAGGCCACGCCCCCAATATTCTTTTTTTTATATTTTGTTTCTGAATACATTTTATATATAACATTTGATTTTATATATACTGCATTTTGTATGTGATATATGATCGTGATAGTAAACAAGTGGGTACTGCAGGTTGAATATTAAACCTAAAAGATAGAATTCAATTTCCATCTTATAGAAACCATTGTATTTTATATGTGATATATGATCATTATAGCAAACAATTGTACACTGCAGGTTGAATATTGACCCCAAAGTTGCAATGGGGTATAATTCTAGATATTTAGATTTAGTGTATAATCCCCTTTTTATTCATTTTTACATTTTGATAAATCTAATCTATGTATAATCATGTACCTTAAGAACTAAATAGCAGGTTTATGCAGCGGAAATATCTATATGGTTTATCATACCAATAGAAAAGTTAATTTAGGTGATAATCCATTTTTACAATCTGATAGAAACCCAAGTATTAAAGGAACACTATAGTCACCTAAATTACTTTAGCTAAATAAAGCAGTTTTAGTGTATAGATCATTCCCCTGCAATTTCACTGCTCAATTCACTGTCATTTAGGAGTTAAATCACTTTGTTTCTGTTTATGCAGCCCTAGCCACACCTCCCCTGGCTATGATTGACAGAGCCTGCATGAAAAAAAAACTGGTTTCACTTTCAAACAGATGTAATTTGCCTTAAATAATTGTATCTTAATCTCTAAATTGAACTTTAATCACATACAGGAGGCTCTTGTAGGGTCTAGCAGGCTATTAACATAGCAGGGGATAAGAAAATCTTAATTAAACAGAACTTGCAATAAAGAAAGCCTAAATAGGGCTCTCTATACAGGAAGTGTTTATGGAAGGCTGTGCAAGTCACATGCAGGGAGGTGTGACTAGGGTTCATAAACAAAGGGATTTAACTCCTAAATGGCAGAGGATTGAGCAGTGAGGCTGCAGGGGCATGTTCTATACACCAAAACTGCTTAATTAAGCTAAAGTTGTTCAGGTGACTATAGTGTCCCTTTAAATAAATGAATACACTTGAGAGCAGATTACTGTATAATTAGGATATTTATACACCATGCATAATAACCAAGAGAAACCCAACGTATATAACATAACATATATAATATACAAGTTTTAAATAAGAAATATAACTCATTTGGGTAGTTATCACCCTGCAGTATTGCTAGTTTTTATGTACAGTATGAGAGGATGTGTGTAGCAGCCCTAAGCAAGATATTATTAGGATAGACGAAGTGCACATACCCCCTATATCAGCGAAAATTAATTTGGGCAGAAAAGCACACCCTCCGACCAATGGGAGAACGGAGGAGGAGGCACTTAAAAGGAAGGGCTGAACGGGCAGGAGAAACGCTTCATATATGACGTGGGGAGGCGGTCCCAAGTGGTCACGTGGTTGGAACAGTGCAGAAACCCGGAAGTGACTATAAGCTGCTGCTGTTTTACATTTGATTTCTACTTAATTAGTGGGGTAATAGCTGCTTGATCCAAGGAGACATCTGACTGCTATTTTGGGGTCAAGAAGAAATTTTTTCCTAGTTTGTTGCAAAATTGGAAGCGCTTCAGACTGGGTTTTTTGCCTTCTTTTGGATCAACAGCAAAAGCATATGTGAGGAAGGCTGAACTTGATGGACGCAAGTCTCTTTTCAGCTATGTAACTATGTAACTATGTACTTGTCAAGTTGTGGGTTTATTGCGGTTATAAATAAATTGTGCTAAGATACTACTCACTTACTAAACCCAGAGCCAGGGTTTTCTTTTTAGTATTTTAGATAATCTGCATATATTATTTTTTTCCCCGAGAGTGTATACCGAGAATACTTATTTACTGCAGTTGCTAGAGTGCTCAGTTTTAGGTATTTATTCATATGTGTGTGTCACGTAGTGTCACTTTGGGGCAATGCAGCTGTACTGCATACTCTTTATTACTCTCGAGCGCTTATACAATTTTTTTTATTATTCTACCAGGAAAATGCCCATAAAGCGGTGGAACGCATGACTAATTTAAGAGGTTAAGATAGACCATTGTTCATATACATGTATGGCAGCCATTCCATCCGGAGTCTGTTGAATTCCATCACAGGCACACCTCAATTACTTGATTAGATATTGATTAGGAGAACACCTGAACCAAATGTTATTTAATGAGAAAAAGTATAAAAACCACTGCACTGTTCAGCACTATACTCTTGCAATAGAGCCAGTTGGGTGGCAAAAACAGAGCTTGCAGTACCTCAAAAGTAATTTGAATAAAAAAGGAATTATTGACAATATCAACAAAAGGTTTTGAGTGAGAAAAATAAGGGTTTAATTCTGGCTTTACTGGCAAAGGGATACAGTGAGCGTAATGTTGCTTCCACTTTTAAAATGTCAAAGATGGCATTTCAGAAGAACAACAAAGCTACAGAACAGAGGAGGAAAATGACTCTCCTTAACTGGGATGACTGCCAACTCATTTGAATGTCACTCAACAACCATAAGATGACATCAAGTTACAAACAAACAAAAAATGGCAAATTGCAGTTGGGAACAGAAATGTGAAATACTGGAATGGAACATGAACCCTGTGATAGTTCTTGAGGTTATTACACTAAGTATTGATTTCAGAACGCTGGGAAGTTATTTTCTGCACATAAATGTTCAAAATGTCAATATTATTTAGAAAAAGTTAAATAAAAATGAAACGGATAATTTTGTAGTGATCTCTTAATTTTTTTAAGCCTTGGTCCTGGGCAAAGGTTTTTCTACCTAAAAATGCAAAGTGTCAATTTATCAATATAGATACATTTAAAAATATACAAGATAGAGGTGAGGGTGAGAGCACATCTTTGCTGGGATATGGGATATTAATGTTTTTCACATTCATGTTTGAATGAACAGTCCAAGCCCACTGAAAGGAATTACCCATTTAGAATGATTTTGCTTCTTACCCAGAGTTTGTTGGGCTCCGCTCCTGATCTTCACTACTTCATATGGAAAGCTTGAAATTCTCTATCTGAACTAAGCCAGATATATCCCTGGCAGAGGGCTGGAGCTTCCACCTCGCCATAAGAAGTAGTAGAAGTAGAGAGCACAACCCAAGTAAGTAATCAAGGCATTCTTAAAAAAAAAATTAAAAAAAAAAAAATGACTCTTTACAATAGGGGAGCTGCCAGGGCACAACTAGCACCAAAACCACTATAGGGTACTCGAAGGATTCTTTAATGTATGCCAGAATACTGCATGAAAAAAAAGAAGGAAAATTGCACCAACATGTCACAAGCTGATAACATTTGTCAAGAGTAGTTATCCTATGAAACAATGAGTTTAACATTATAACACTTTTTTTTTTCTAAAGACATGACAACAAATCTTGTTTTAATCCGTTTTAAAAAAACAAAAAATCTTATTGAACTATGCATACAGACAAAAAAACATACAATGCCAGATCCTTGTAATAATATTTATTTGCCTACCTTTTATGAGAAGACCATATACCAGGTGGGCAACGTTTCATGCTAAACATATAAACAGCAGCTTCAGCAGTGGTAAACAGGCGGCAGAAACATAGAAAAGAACAAACTACTACAGCAGATGCAACTCTTCCATCCTGCAATGAAAATAAAAAAAAATAAAAAAAATATCATCTTTACTTAATTTTGAATGTTAGCAGCATTACCATCATGTTATATTAATGTGCCTCTGCTTTACTTGCTCTATTGTTCTATGGTATTTTTTTTTGGTGAATGCTGCTGTTGAATTGGACTATAGAAACTGCATTGACACCTTGGATGTTTTGACAGAGTGCATAACTTCACAATAGCCTATAAAGTAAACTGACACTTAACCATTACCTTGTAACTATATAGATAAATATATATGCTCTGTATGGAAAGAAGCCCCTACTAGATAAGGTTTGTTTTTCGTGCAAATGTTAACATTTTTATTTCAGATACGAATTATGTGATCCATTGGAGAATTGCCTGGAGTGAATCAGTTGCAAAATAAAATTAAGTAATGTTCCAAAGTTAAAAGTGATTTTTTTTGTTAAAGGGACACTCCAGTGCCAGGAAAACAATCCGTTATCCTGGCACTGTAGGTCGCATCTCCCTCCCACCCCCCACTCCCGGTTGCTGAAGTGGTGAAAACCCCTTCAGTCACTTACCTGAGACCCCTGCCGATGTCCTCTGCATTACGTCGGCCGGTGGACCAGACTCACCCCGCCCGCTGGCCTAATGCACATGTGCGGCAATGAGAGGTGGAGTTAACCCTGCAAGGTAATTATTGCAGTTTATAAAAAAACTGCAATAATTACATTTGCAGGGTTAAGGGTAGTGGAAGTTGGCACCCATGTTTGGAGTGTTCTTTTAACAGTAAAGAGGAAATACATAAAAGGTTCCTTGTTGAATATAAGATAATATAGTATAACATACAATAAAATAAATTCTAATGCGGGGCGTGGCCTGGCAGCTCGAGGAAATGGTTGTGTGAGCCGTCAGCTCCAACGAGGGTATCAAATCCACAGCAATTAGAAGAGCATTACCGACCTTTACCAGCTACCAAACATAGCCATCCGACACCTGAAACACCATGGCACAAAGAACGGCGAAAAAGAACAAAATGTGCCCGGCTACATTGCAGATCGCGGCACTGATATCTCCGCGACGGTCTCCACAAAATGGTGCCGACGGCCCTTCCTCACCCACAGCGTGCTCTGACAGGAGCGACAGCACTTCCATCTCGCTGGGAACAACTCTCCCAGCGTCGGAAATAACTCTTCACAGAATGCTGCAAGAGCTGCAACAATCTCTACAAGCAAACTTCTCTAAACTGGCCCGTGATGTAAGGGCAGATATCCAAGCAATTGGAGAGAGAACTTCTTTATTGGAAGACAAGTCTGAGGAAATTATTGAGGCCCACAACAACCTGGCAGGGGCCTATGATTCCCTAGAGGAGAGAGTCGCCTTCCTCACAGCAAAAATAGCAGATCATGAGGACCGAGACAGGCGCAACAATATTCGCCTGAGAGGGATACCTGAAGATATTGGACCGTCTCTACTACGGGAATACACTATAACACTCTTCAAAACCCTATGCCCGGAACTTACAGATCGAGATCTTTGCCTAGATCGCATACACAGGCTGCCGAAACCAAGATTCCTGGCGCCATCTATACCCAGGGATGTGATCACCTGGGTGCACCATTTTACAGCCAAAGAACAGATTATGCGTGCAGCGCGGATAGCCAATAATATACCGGCGCAATATGCAGGGATCAAGCTATTTGTGGACTTATCAGCTGCTACCCTAATGAGGCGTAAATAATTTATGCCGATTATCAAGGCACTAAGGAACGCCGAAATCACATATAAATGGGGCTACCTCACATGTCTACTTCTCAAGAAGAACGGTACGGAGCACCAGATAAAGTCGATACCGGATGGGCTGAAATTATTGAAGGATTGGGACATTGCTATCGAACACGCGGAAGCTAATACCCACACTAAAGATACGCGCAAATCACCCACAAAAATCTCTAAGGACTGGTCTCACCTGGCACGACATAAATGAGACTGTGGCACACTAGTTGCCGGCTGGCGCAGTGAGATCCTTACCCTCTTAAATGAGGACACACGGTGACACGTGAGATTGAACATATGCACTAATTTGGTTATTTAACATATGCTATGCTTTGATCAGAATGTTTTGATATGCTTTATATGTCTATGTTTTTCTCTTTTATGACGCACCTCTGCTCACTGAGTAACAAAGCTGTGACATGGTTTCTCATCTTAATTGTACCTATGACATGAGGGTTTCACGAGGTAGACCGATGACCACCCAGAGGTAGCTGGAATCATTATTTTCCAAACATACTCTAAAGATATAAGGGGTTAACCATATTGTCTACAACTGCCCTCCCCCACTCTGGCTCCATTGGGCCGATACTTTCTATTTTGACGCTGGACATTATGTCCTGGTCTGTCTTTCTGTACATAGTTGCCTTAGGGCTGAATGTTTTTTACTTATTCCTTCCATACCCTTCCCCCCCGTCACGGACTCCATTTTCACGTATCAATGAAGAACAACTCTTATTGAGTATTAATAGATCCAGGGGTACACAAGCATGTTTACGCCTAATTATACTATTTGTCTAATGCACGTACCCACGGATGCCATGTATGATGCGACATGTAGTTTACAATAGGTCAGACTATGATATTCCAATTTATCGACAATGTTTAAAGGTGACGATATATATATAGTACGAGTAGACGTGGATGGTAAACGGGACAGGATACCCATGTGGGTATATGACACAATAATCCCCCTCCGGCACCGACCATGGCATTAACCATATTATCCCTTAACGTCAAAGGCTTGAACTCCCCCCACAAGAGGAGGCTAGCCTTAGCGAAAGCAGTCAAACTGAAAGCGAGTATTGCCTTCTTTCAAGAAACCCATTTTCTGAAATCTAGTATGCCTAAATTTTGTTCCAAATCGTTCCCGATGGGATTTCACACAGGATATATTAAAAAGAAAAGAGGGGTGTCTATAATAGTACGGGATAAAGAAGGCAGATTCCTTCTCGTACAATGTCTCATAAACAATGCACCATACACGCTTTTGAATGTATATGGTCCCCACGATAATCAAGTGGACTATGCTAACAAAATAATTTCATTAGCTCAATCCCACTCGTTTGGGACACTAATCATGGGAGGGGACACGAATTTTATCTTAGTTCTCGGAGGTTGTGTCTAATCCACTGTCTCTGTCGCAAGAGCATCAGCTCAAAAACGCTCTAACATAGCAGCGCAACTCAGGACAGTAATACATACAGCGGGACTATTGGACATATGGAGGGTCTTGCATCCCTCGGATAAAGACTACACGTTCCATTCCCATGTACACAACTCATACTCACGTATTGATCGATTCCTGATTCACGCATCCACAACACCGAACATACAAGCAGCACACATAGGAATTATAACATGGTCTGACCATGTTCCCATCACCATATCAATACAAGATAAATTTTCCAATATAGGACGGGGTACATGGCGTCTTAATGAAACGCTCCTGAAAGATCCCCACGCAATAACCCAAATCAGGGAAGATCTTGATTCCTATTTCGAACTCAACAATACTCAACACTCCTCCACTCATACACACACTGCACTGCATTCATTATATACACACTGCACTCACACACTGCACTGCATTCATTATATACACACTGCACTCACACACTGCACTGCATTCATTATATACACACTGCACTCACACACTGCACTCATATACACACACTGCACTGCATTCATTATATACACACTGCATACACACTGCACTCATACACACACACTCCATTCACTATATACACACTGCATTCATACACACACTGCATTCATACATACACACTGCATTCATTATATACACACTGCATTCATTATATACACACTGCACTCATACATACACACTGCATTCATTATATACACACTGCATACACACTGCACTCATACACACACTGCACTGCATTCATTATACACACACTGCACTGCATTCATTATACACACACTGCACTCCATTCATTATATACACACTGCATTCACACACACACAGCATTCATATACACACAGCATTCATACACACACACACACTGTAAATAAATATTCAGTTAATATAACTTTTTTTAGGATCTAATTTTATTTAGAAATTTACCAGTAGCTGCTGCATTTTCCACCCTAGTCTTATACTCGAGTCAATAAGTTTTCCCAGTTTTTGGGGGTAAAATTAGGGGCCTCGGCTTATATTCGGGTCGGCTTATACTCGAGTATATACGGTATCTTGACGCGGATCGTACACAACGACCAATCAGGATTTGTAAAAAATAGGCAAGGTTCGGACAATACGAGGAAAATCCTGAATGTTCTTTCCCATATGGAATCAAGAAACATGGAGGGCCTTCTCTTGGCGCTGGACGCGGAGAAGGCCTTCGTCAGACTAAACTGGTGCTACATGACACAAGTCCTAGAAAAATTTGGATTCCCTACTGCTTTTATACTCCAACCCCACAGCTAGAGTGTCGAACGCAGGTTTTTTATCAACACCTTTTCCAATAACGATACCTAGTACGTCACATGAGCTACTGTTGTAAGCAGTACTCTCACAGTCACCACGGAGACCTGATTGTCTCTACCCCTTTAATAGGGAGCGTGCATGGAGGATTTGTCTGCAATTACTAACCAATGTTTACTATGGGTAGGCTCTGTGTCTTTACTAGGAGTTAGGTGTCCCTTTTAATAAAGTGTAGGCACCATCACCACTACCAACCCTCTATTTAGAGGCAGCACGGAATATTCCCGGCTGACAGAGTGTTCTGGTGATTACAGCTGTATACTCCTATACGAACTCCCCCTATAGCTCCCTGAGCTCCTTAGATCTCCCTTCCAGAGTGGGTGATTTATTTTTAGCACTTTTTTTCATTATCTTTTTTTGTGTGTTCATGACTATGTATACCGATTAAAATGATATTTTTAACAGACAATTGAGATCTATATCTCACCTAGTGTTTCCAGGTCCTTTGGTCCTAGGTCTACACTTCTTTTTTCGTGTTCTTATATATTATTAGGGTTATCCCCTATTGAGACAAGATCTCGACACACTGAACCTATCCCCGTAAGGGGTTGTTCCTTTTTTTCATTAAGTATCTATTTCTAGAGGTTTCAATACCTATAAGTGTGTCAGTGTAAGTCCATTAGAGGAGTTATTATTAGTCCATCAACTATGGCCAATTTTCTATCCCAGTTAAAAGTATCTAACTCATGGTGTATGGATGCAGAATCTGTTTTTTCGGATAGCCACCCCACAGTACTACCAGAGAATGATAACGTTAATTACAAATTCAGGACGCTAAGCAATTTATGCAAACAGCAAATTAGGATAGGGTGGGAAATCACTTCCCTGAAGAACTATCTGGGCAAATCTATGATTCCAAGAGGGCTGAGGATACAAACTACACCCAATACCCAAATGGATGATCCAGGCCTATTAAAAGAATGGGAGGATGCATCTAATGTGTGCTCAAAAAAATATATGGAAATCTTGGTCAAATTTGAAACTGAAAGATTAAAATCGATTGATGATAAAGTCAATACTGCGGTGGAAGAGATTCAAAAATGTTCTAGCGACCCCTCATTTCAGAGTCAAGAACAAAAATTACAAGAAAATCTAAATAAATATCAGAAAATCATTAAATCTCGTAAACATATTAAATTTATTAGAGATAATGATGACTATAAATCAGGCAAAATCTATAGACATTTCAAAAAAATCTCAAGGGTTGACTCTGACTATTGCACGACATCCGAGTACGAGACCTCAGATACAGACAGTGAGGCGACATCAGTGCCCCAAACTAGACAAAATACTCAGAGGGGTAAAGGCATTCTTAAAAAAGGAGTAACTTTTTTAGGACAATTCCCCCGAGAGGGGGAACAACAGATGCAGTACAGACAGACCCGCAACAGGGGGAGATACCGCAGACGTCATTAGAAGGGGACACTAGAATAATCAACATCTCTGACACTCCACTCACAACCTTACAGAAACAAGTAATTATGAAGGGCTTATCTTTCGTCCCAACTCCACCATTCAACAAATTCGAATGGATAAAAGATATAAACCTATTTGGGAGGAAACTAGCCCTTCATAAATTCTTTAAAGTAAAGGAGGAGAAAAAAGCCAAAGAACTAGGCTTTAATGATAAAGAATATCAATGCCTCCTAGACCTGGTGTCACTACTAGAGACAAAATGCTTCCCCCCCACCTTACACAGACTTACATCCAAAAAGTAAGTTCACCCCCAATATCCGAGAGTTTAAAAACATCGATATGTTTGTGGAATCTACCACCCGTATGATCAGAGATCTTAAGATAGATACTCTGAAGGTCAAACCTAGAAATAACCTCACTAGAAATGAATGGAAAGCATTGACCGAGTTACGGGAAAACGAACATGTCATTATCAAACCGGCAGACAAGGGGGGAAACATTGTCATTTTGAATAAACCTCACTACATCCAGCTGGCCGAAGGGATCCTTAGTGATGATAAAACATATAAGGTCCTACCGTCCAACCCTACTTTCAAATTCCTTTCTGAATTTAAAACTCTTCTTGACCAAGCATTTGACCATGGTGTACTCACAAAAGATGAATATGCAAGTATCTTTGTCAAAAACCCCGTAATATCTACATTTTACTGCCTTCCTAAAGTGCATAAGGGTTATGAGCCTTTGTCAGCTAGACCAATCGTGTCAGGCACTAATAATATGACATGCAAAGGCAGTACATATGTTGACCAAATTCTTCGTCCATACGTAGAGAATTTACCGTCTTACCTTAGAGACACTAAAGACACCCTTAGATGCATCACGACTATTGCAGTACCACAGGGAGCTATTTTATGTAGCCTCGATGTGGAGTCTTTGTATTCTTCAATACCCCACTTGGGGGGTTTACAACACGTAAGTTCGTTTCTCGAAACAAGGGGTCCCAGTCACTCACGCCATACCACATTCGTCCTTGACCTCCTTAAGTTCATTCTGACCCACAATTTTTTCCTTTTTAATAACAAATTTTACCACCAGGTGCAGGGGACTGCGATGGGGACATCCTGTGCCCCCTCCTATGCGAACCTGCACCTGGGGTGGTGGGAAAAATACATCGTCCACTCGGAGCATATGAAATACTATATGGACTTCGTCCACGTTTGGAAACGCTATATAGACGACATCTTGGTCATATGGACAGGTACAAAGGAGCTATTTATTGAATTCGTGGGAGAGCTAAATAAAAACGATCTCAACCTACGTTTGACGATGGAAATCGGTATATCCTCTCTGAATTTCCTTGACTGTACGTTCACTATCAGGGATGATTGCAGGATACAAACCTCTTTATACCGGAAACCGACGTCAACCAATAACATGCTCAACTGGAACAGTCATCATCCCAACCCTCAAAAGAGAGGGATCCCAGTGGGACAGTACCTGCGACTGAAAAGGAACTGTTCCTCTATGGAAGATTTCGTAGCAAAAGCCGCACTACTAAGAGCTAGATTTAAAGCCAAAGGATACCCAAATAGGTGTCTGAAACAGGCATATCAAAGGGCACTCCTAAGTGATCGTGAGGTTCTGCTTGATAACACACCAAAACCTTCCCCCCCTAAAACCATTCGCTGTATAGCGAACTTTGATGCAGGGTGGGAGACGTCCAAAAATATCCTAGCTAGATTCTGGCCATTACTCACCCAAGACCGTCATCTTAAAGAGGTGATCCCGTCACGGGTTTCAATAACTGCAAAAAGGGGCAAAAACTTGAAGGATATGCTGGTACCCAGCCATTTTTCTAAACAAATTGAGAAAAAGAAGAACTGGCTGAAGGTTAATGGTACATATCAATGCGGACGCTGTGTAGCCTGCTGCTACATAGATAGAGACTCCAAATTCATTACCGATTCCTCCGGCCTACTTAAAACACCAATCAAACAATTTTTCAACTGCAACTCCACGGGTCTAGTGTATCTCCTAACATGTAAATGTGGTAAAAAATATGTAGGGAAAACTATACGCCCTTTCAAGAGACGTATGATGGAACATGTCCACTCGGTTTCATCAGAGAGAGACACTCCCGTAGCCAGACACGCTAGAACACACCATAGTGACACCTCCAGATGTTTTAAATTTGCAGGGGTTGAAAAGGTCAATGTGGGCAAAAGAGGGGGGGACCTTGACTTAATCCTCAAGAGGAGAGAATGTTTCTGGATTGAGACACTTAATACCCTGTCCCCTAATGGCCTCAATGAAGGCTTCACCTTCACCCCTTTCATAACTTGAAAAAGAATAACAAATTATAAGAAGGTATATCAAAATATGCTTTCTATGCTTTTTTAGAATTTCATTCCCTCAATGGACTTGCATTTCTTGTCTGTTAATATACAGTATATCTGTATTCATCATAACACTAATATGTCATCTCATGAACCAAAAATAAGCGGTGAATACCAGAACTTGGCCACTCAGCAACCATATAAATGATGTTAGCGACATTACACCTCTCTAATTATAGAGTACTCAACAACCATTGGTTTCACTAGAAACTGTTCGTATTTTGGAGGGTACCCAAGCCTACAAAATATATAGTGACCTTTTAATATGTGGGACCGACCATCCAATAGTCGGTCCTAGTGATATTGGATGTCTACTCTATATAAGGGGCTAAACATCGTACCAGCCGTACATGTTTTTAAGTTGTCACTAACAATGTGAACTAATCACCGGAGCTCTTTGAGGACTTCAGCTGATGCCATGAGAACACAATACGCATGCGTCTCTGAATCGGCATCTAGCACCGCCCTCGACCCGCTCCGATTGGCGAGAGCCATTATGATTGACGGCTCACTCACGATCCAATGAACTAGGGGCACACACAACCTAAGCGCCGCCTACGTCCATTTCTGATTGGCCAAATAGAAACCGCGATACATATTTAAACCTAAGTACGAGCAGTTGCCCGTTTACAGCCTTTGAGAAAGGCGCTTTCTGTAGCGCCGAAACGCGTTAGGCAGGCAGATAATGTTTTTATAACCACAGCACTTTAATTTAATTTTTTCTACACGATGTTTGAGGTGTTTAGTTAGGGAAGTAAGAGTTGGAGCCTGTATGGAGTGATTCATAGGGGACGTTTTGTCGAGTATCCTGGTTGAATTTTCACCGACTATCTGACAGGTAGACAGTGTGAGACAATCGACAGGTAGACAGTGTGAGACAATCGACACCCTGGTTACTATTTGAGTACATAGTCTAGCCAGCACTGGGCTTGATGGGGGTACCGTACGAGGGTAAAGAGGGTATGTGCAGTTGTTATCTAGTTATGAGTTTGTATCCTGAAGCGCAATTGATTATTACAGGAGCCTCTAGCATTAACCCCTTGCGGCACATAGGCCTCCTCATTTCTTGCTAGCTTCCAATTAACGGAGTGACTCAAAGGCATTATCGGTACGAACTGTTTAGTACTGGACAAACCCTAAACTCTTAAATTGATTACTCCCCTTGCCTACCTAATACTGGGGACCTGTGGTATCATACCTATTTGCTGTTTTTGGTAACCTGGGAACACTGTTCTATCCAAGTACTCCTCAGTATAGCCTCTATGAGAGGCACATTTGTTCCCACTTAAAGGTTGATTATATTATACTGACGTTTGCTCTGCGGTTACGAACCGAGTGTGTTTCTACGGTATCGACAGTATACTGAACTATACCTAGTACGTCACATGAGCTACTTTATAACACTGTTGTAAGCAGTACTCTCACAGTCACCACGGAGACCTGATTGTCTCTACCCCTTTAATAGGGAGCGTGCATGGAGGATTTGTCTGCAATTACTAACCAATGTTTACTATGGGTAGGCTCTGTGTCTTTACTAGGAGTTAGGTGTCCCTTTTAATAAAGTGTAGGCACCATCACCACTACCAACCCTCTATTTAGAGGCAGCACGGAATATTCCCGGCTGACAGAGTGTTCTGGTGATTACAGCTGTATACTCCTATACGAACTCCCCCTATAGCTCCCTGAGCTCCTTAGATCTCCCTTCCAGAGTGGGTGATTTATTTTTAGCACTTTTTTTCATTATCTTTTTTTGTGTGTTCATGACTATGTATACCGATTAAAATGATATTTTTAACAGACAATTGAGATCTATATCTCACCTAGTGTTTCCAGGTCCTTTGGTCCTAGGTCTACACTTCTTTTTTCGCATCCCTCGGATAAAGACTACACGTTCCATTCCCATGTACACAACTCATACTCACGTATTGATCGATTCCTGATTCACGCATCCACAACACCGAACATACAAGCAGCACACATAGGAATTATAACATGGTCTGACCATGTTCCCATCACCATATCAATACAAGATAAATTTTCCAATATAGGACGGGGTACATGGCGTCTTAATGAAACGCTCCTGAAAGATCCCCACGCAATAACCCAAATCAGGGAAGATCTTGATTCCTATTTCGAACTCAACAATACTCAACACTCCTCCATAGATATGATTTGGCAAGCTCATAAGGCAGTCAGAGGGCTATTTATCAAACATGCAAGTCGCGCAAAAAAGAAAAGGGAAGAGACGTATAATAACCTTATCAAAGACATAACAACCCTCACACATGCCAACAAAACAAGCCCTACATTGAAACAATATAGTGAACTGAGGAAACTCCAACATAAACTACACGAAATTGATTTAGACAAAACCAATTATATACTGCAGAGATGTAAATATAAATGTTTTGCCCATGGGAACAGATCTGGTTCCGTACTGGCGTCCAAGCTAAAGGCACGCACGGCCAACTCCCGAGTAGCATGGCTCCTATCCTCAAACAATTGCAAAGTGACCAACCCCCAACATATTGTGGACGAATTTGCACAATATTATAAAAAACTATACAATCTCCGAGAGGACACTAACACACATACCCCATCTGCGACCCAAATACAAGAATTCTTGGCCTCGGTCCACATCCCTACGTTAACAGACGGAAATTGATCTTCTCCTACAACCGATCACCGAGACAGAACTGTTAAAAGTGATCGGCCAATTGCCAGCACATAAATCACCAGGCCCAGACGGCCTCCCTAATATTTATTACCAAACTTTCTCTAAGAATCTCACCCCCTCTCTCACAAAACTCCTGAACCATTGTTTTCTCACAGGCAACATGCCACCTGAGATGTTACAGGCCCACGTTTCTACACTGCCGAAACCGGGTAAACCACCCACACTATGTCAAAACTTTAGACCCATATCGCTTCTAAATTGTGACACAAAAATGTATGCTAAAATCCTAGCTGAAAGAATGAAACCTACCGTATATATTCGAGTATAAGACGAGTTTTTCAGCACATTTTTTTGTGCTGAAAAACACTCACTCGTCTTATACTCGAGTCAGTTGTCTGTATTATGGCAATTTTCATTGCCATAATACAGACAAGGACCGGGGGCTGTCAGGAAGCTGTAACTTACCTTCACCGCAGCTCCTGTCAGCTCCCTTCTCTCTCCTCCGGTGCGTGCAGCTCCCAGGTCAGCTTCCTCTGCAACTCTCGAGAGACCGCGGGGTCAGAGCATTGCCACGGGTTACCGTGGCAACGCTCCGCGCGGCCGCGAGAGTTGCAGAGGAAGCTGACCTGGGAGCTGCACGGACGGAGGAGAGAGAAGGGAGCTGACAGGAGCTGCGGTGAAGGTAAGTTACAGCTTCCTGACAGCCCCGCTCCTACAGCCCATCCACTGGACCACCAGGGAGTGAGAGCCCCCCTCCCTGGCCAGCTAACAAGCAGGGAGGGGGGACGAAAAAAAAAAATAATAATAATAATAATAAAAAAAAAATAATAACATTAAAAAATATATATTACAATAATTAATAAAATGCCCACCCCCACCAATGATCTGCACTCACACCCTGCATTCATACACAAACTCATACACACACTGCACTCATTATATACACACACTGCATACACACTGCACTCATACACACACTGTACTGCATTCATTATATACACACTGCACTGCATTCATTATATACACACTGCACTGCATTCATTATATACACACTGCACTCATACACACACTGCACTGCATTCATTATATACACACTGCACTCACACACTGCACTGCATTCATTATATACACACTGCACTCACACACTGCACTGCATTCATTATATACACACTGCACTCACACACTGCACTGCATTCATTATATACACACTGCATACACACTGCACTCATACACACACACTCCATTCACTATATACACACTGCATTCATACACACACTGCATTCATACATACACACTGCATTCATTATATACACACTGCACTCATACATACACACTGCATTCATTATATACACACTGCACTCATACACACACTGCACTGCATTCATTATACACACACTGCACTCATTATACACACACTGCACTCCATTCATTATATACACACTGCATTCACACACACACAGCATTCATATACACACAGCATTCATACACACACACACTGTAAATAAATATTCAGTTAATATAACTTTTTTTAGGATCTAATTTTATTTAGAAATTTACCAGTAGCTGCTGCATTTTCCACCCTAGTCTTATACTCGAGTCAATAAGTTTTCCCAGTTTTTGGGGGTAAAATTAGGGGCCTCGGCTTATATTCGGGTCGGCTTATACTCTAGTATATACGGTATCTTGACGCGGATCGTACACAACGACCAATCAGGATTTGTAAAAAATAGGCAAGGTTCGGACAATACGAGGAAAATCCTGAATGTTCTTTCCCATATGGAATCAAGAAACATGGAGGGCCTTCTCTTGGCGCTGGACGCGGAGAAGGCCTTCGTCAGACTAAACTGGTGCTACATGACACAAGTCCTAGAAAAATTTGGATTCCCTACTGCTTTTATACTCCAACCCCACAGCTAGAGTGTCGAACGCAGGTTTTTTATCAACACCTTTTCCAATAACGAATGGCACCCGCCAAGGCTGCCCCTTATCGCCCCTATTGTTTGTGTTATCATTGGAGCCTTTAGCATACAAAATATGAAACAGCAGAGAAGTTACAGGGATACATATATCTCAGAAAGAATACAAACTATCTATGTTCGCAGACGACGTCCTGATATCCCTGTCCAATCCGACACAATCGCTCCCCCACCTCATGCGCATCTTAGACGAATACAGTGCAATCTCATACTATAGATTGAATCAGAATAAGACACAAACATTGCCATTACGACTTACATCGCACACGGTGCAAACACTAAAAGAGAGATTCTCCTTTGACTGGAGGCACACACACATTACATACTTGGGTATTAAAATAACATCTACCTTTAGAGGAATAATCACACATAACCTATCTACCCTGCCGCTAATGTGTAAACAGCTACTTCATAAATGGAAAGGAGTTATGCTTTCATGGTTAGGGAGAATAAACGCGGTTAAAATGGTAGTACTCCCGAAACTGTTATATGTGTTTCGGATGTTACCGATCCCGCTGTCACCTACTCTGAGCAAACATATACAACGCATAATCACAATGTATATATGGGAACAGAAAAAGCCAAGGTTGCCAATGTCCCTGCTACAGACCCCAGTAAAAGACGGTGGACTTGGAGTCCCCAATATTTTACACTACCAGAGGGCGGCTATACTGGAGACAGCAGTTAAACTCCATGCCCCCAAACTTACGATACAATGGGTAGGCTTAGAAAATGAGTATAACCCGAATGGTTTGGTAACGGACCATATGTGGACCCCCAAGTGTCTCAGAGACAATACACGCTCCCTATTACCACTATCTAAATTTTCAGTCCAAGCATGGGATTACCTACACCGGAATAGCAAGACTGAACACAAATTTTTACCCTGGGCTCCACTAACAACGCTCAAATCGATCTCACCCTGGCTATCGCTAAATAAATGGAGAGATTTGGGAGCCCTACGTATTATTGACCTATGCAGACGAGATGGCATCATACCATTCCCGGAATTACAATCCACCCATAAACTACCTCCCTCCTATATCTTCCCCTATCTGCAATTAAAAAGCATAGTAGAAGATAAAGTAATAAAGAATGTGGAAAGGGTGCAAGCCCCCAGTAAAAACCTACTCATACTGTATGACAGATGCCACAGAACTCCAATTAAAAACCAAACACTATCTATAGGTTATTCAGCACTACACGAACAACTCCCTGCCCCGGACTTTAAATTCAAATCCCAATGGGAAAAAAAACTTCACTTAAATTTTACTGATGACCAATGGTTAAAATCATTAATGGCGTTAAAAGGAATAACTTCCTGCTACTCCCATATAGAAGCCCATAAGAAGCTAATATTTAGGTGGTATCTGACACCGGATAGGCTTCATAGAATTTACCCGGGCTCCTCGGATCGGTGTTGGAGATGCGCCCAGGACAATGGCACCATGTCCCAAATTTGATGGGATTGTACTCTTATTATCCCCCTTTGGGAAGAGATTAAGGCAGTGTGGAGCAAGATTTGTTCTCAGACACTGAGACTAACACCGAAGGTATGCCTCTTTCTCTTAATGCCTGAAGATATCCCCCAGCCTGATAAACAACTGTTAGCAATAATAATAATGGCTACACGTAGCCTCATTGCTACTCATTGGAAACAAAACACATGCCCACCCTTACCACTGTTGCATCAAAATATTTGAAAGTTTTTAAAATAGGAGCTAATGTCAGCACAAACAACCAAACAAATAAGGAATGCTCATTATAGCTGGCAGCAATGGATCACCACACACGCCGAGTAAACAGGCGATAGGGATGAGGCCTACCTTTAGGTGAGCTACAGTGTAGGAATTTCCACACGGTACACCATGAAATGCTACTCCTAGGTTGTAATATAATATGTGGCACATCATGTGCAATATACAAAAAAAAAAAAAAATGTAATGTGTATAATGTGCAATGTGCAATTGTATAAAATCCTATGGATCCGTGATCACCCCCTTTTTTGTTCCCCTGTTCCTTTTTTTCCTTTCTGTACCCCTTACTTTTTGAGACAAATGAAAAATATTTCAATAAAATTCAAATTTGAAAAAAAAAAAAAAATACATTTTAATAAATCTCTGCAAAGAAAACATAACATACACCCATTAAGAGAGTTATAAAGAAATATAAGCTCTATATTTAGACCAAGAAGGGAGAGAGAGAGACTCTGAGGTAGACTGGATGGGATGTTGAAAAATAATTAGAGGGGTGGACATAGATAAACCCACAGGAATCCTATATAACCGCTACAGTTTGACTTATTAGGCTATAATACAAGGTAATACACAGTCCTACAAATTGTGGTACAGTATGTGGTACAAGTACAGTATGTTGAATGAGAATGTATAATATCCTTAACAACTACATAAAAAAACAATTAAATGAATTAAAAGAGCAGTTGACCTCTAGTGGCCATAATTAGAAGCAATATATAGCCCTAAAAAAAAACAAATGCCATTATTGAAAATGGACTGTGTTGAATACAATGTATATAATGGAGCAGTATAACATCCTGAACTGCTACATATACAAGGTGATTTTTATCCAGTACCATTAACCGTATTGTGGCTATAATTAAAGGCAATGTAAAGCCCTGTAAGGAAGTGCCACTATTATAGGTAGACTGTGTTATATACAATATATCCAGTGAGGAAGTGTAACATATCAACTGTCACATAAAAAGATTACATAGACTGATCCAATTATTATTTGCAGTAAATCACATGTGTTTTATAAGAGGAAGCCTTTAGGGTCAAAAACCACTATCATGAATGAGCTGTTAAATCTAACGTTCATAAATATGCCGATATGCCAGTGCACACTGCTGTATGTATATAGATGGCACCTTGAGAGAATCATGTAAGAGCCTTGTAAAAGCTAGCTAAATAGAGATGCAGCTAGCATGTCGCTCACTAAGAATGATAGAAGAAGTGGAAGGCTTGATGCTGCCAGGAAGCCATGATATAGTCAGCTTAGAAATCCCTTTAAATGTAGAAAATTGATGGAAGTGCACTCCACCCCTTGCCAAGGAATCCAGGGTGCTTAACTGGATATGTCCCAGTACCAAAGTGGACCAAATATAATAGTAGAAATAGAAAATGAATCCAGGCACTCCAAATGAATTCCAAGAAAAAGGCAGTTTATTGGAACCAGCAGCTACCAAGCTTTGTAGCTGCTGGTTCCAATAAACTGCCTTTTTTCTTGGAATCCATTTGGAGTGCCTGGATTCATTTTCTATTTCTACTAGAAATCCCTTTAGACCCCCCATCAATCAGACATGCTCCCTCCAATTACATCCATATTCCTATTCACTGATAGTTAGTTTGCATAATCTCCTCTACTAAAACTATCTAAAAAAACCATAGTGAATCAAAAATGTGCAAAGTAAAGTGATCAGACACGCGTTTTGGTGCGCCCCGAAAAAAGGCACTCTAGTAGCGAAGAACCACGTGTTGAATCACTTTACTTTGCTTTTATTTAGCACAGCACGTTTTTTTATTCACTATGTTTTTTTTTTTTTTTTTGGGTGGTTAGTTTTAGTAGGGTAGATTATGCAGACTATCAGTGAATATTAATATGGACGTAATTGGAGGTAGCATGTCTGATTAATATGGTGTATGTTTTGAGGTCTTTTATGTTTTATTCACTGTACCTCTAGTGCCTGGGAGATCATTAAGGCACTCTAATAATACACTCTATTATCTTCCAGACACAGACACACCTGGGCGTGTTTTACATATGTTTTTGCTTGTGACCCCATGCTGGGGGTCTGTGTATAAAAGTGGGCAAACTGACCATAATAAAACATTCCTGGTGTACCCTTCACCAAATATCGACTGATGTTTGGGTATACGAACGACGAAGAGCTATAACTTGCACAACCTTGCTGGAGTTCGGGAGAGTGCAAACGGAAGTACTAGACATGTTCGTTACAGCTGGAAAAAAAAGCAGTTAAATGTATTTATTTTTATATCTACCTGTGTTCTATCCCGAGGAATGCTGGAAAAGTGCATTGGGCATGCCTTGACAGATTTACATTTGTGCAGTCTGTCAGAATATTGCAATGTTTAGAGATCTTGAGAGGGAGAAGAGACAGAATCTGATCAATGTGATCATGCATAGCAGGTTTTACTGTCAGGTTTCTATCTCCTACTGCTGCACAATGATGCCTTGTTTCTGTCAGTGGTCTAAAAACGAGATGGGTAAGTAAGGGTGGGGTTGAAGAAACTCCCCTAGGCAAGAGACGTGTCCAATAATGCAGTTTATAAACATTACCCATTTTTGAAAGCCTTTCTTGCTTTATTTAGGTCTGTATACTTGTTTAAAAGTATTTCCTTACTGGTTTAAAAAAAAAAGTAAATAAAAAAGAAAAATGTCAAGTGATGCATATCCTTTTCAACTGGTTTAGTACTAACTTCACATCTTACAGAGAAGGAAATAAGGGAGTGTCTATTTTATTACCCTCTACACTCTTTATCCCAGGGATGGACAAAATGCAGATACCCAGTAGGTGAACTGCAACTCACACAATGCTTTGCCAGTTGTAGTTCTGCAAAACAGATTGTGTGACTACTGCTGCTCAACATAAATTATATTCTCCCTCGCAGTGTCCTTAACCTTTTACTGCAACATTTTGTCATCTAAGGAACTTCAGTTCATGTGACTGATTACAGTCAGTGATATCAATGAGCTATATTTCCCTTGAATAGTTTCCTCCCCCCCCCCCAAAGATTATGAAAATTATTATGTAAATGTATCCTACTGTATCCATTGTGCTCAAGCAGATGCTGCATATCAGCTCCCTTTTGCGGGCTTCACCTCACTGTGTGAGTGTACTCTTATGTGTCTCAAAGCAATGTGATATGAATATATGGATATTTTATGTGGTGCTTATGGGCAACATAAAAGTAATATGTATGAGAGAACAGAGAATATTAGAACTATGAGAATGGACAAAAGCTTAGAGGAACTTGGTAGCTTGCCCTTGGGTAAATCCTTGCTTGGATCTCAAAATAGCTTTTTGCTTACTTGTGCCATTACAGAGAATTATTATTATTGGTATTATGATATTTATACAGCGCCATCAAATTCTGCAGCGCTTTGCAATGGGTGGAGAGAATACCAGTTCCAAGGCAGGTCAGACTAAGTCCACCCATAAGAGCATTTCAGAGCCATAATGTTGGAAAGATTCCTCTACATGAGAGATATGGCAGGCCCAGACATTTATTTTGGCCTCGTCAGCGATGTGTACCGGATACTCCTCTGTAAGCACGGAATCCACGTATTGATTAGCCCTTCCAACTCGAGGAGAGCCAAGCCTATGCATTTCAATAAAACAGAATAGAAGAACTCTGAGAAGGAACAAAAGCTTAGATGAACTTGGTAAATTGTCTTTTGGTAAATACCCACTCAGGTCTCAAAACCATTTTGACTGACTGCCGGGATTGCAGCATCTCTAGTTTGGAGAGATCTTGCTGGCATTTTGGTTCTGGACTGCCATTACAGGTGAGATCAACCTGATGTGCCTTGGAACTGGTTCTCTCTAATCTAGATGGTAAGCTTGTTTGAGTAGGTTCCTCGTCTACCTATTGTTCCTGTATTATGGTGTAATTTGGCTCATTTATTGTTAAACTTGGACTTGGATCTCCCCAAGTTAAAAAGGTAATCCACATGTGGACCCCATGCTCACTGTGCCTGAGCTGATGAGGCCCAAAGAAGGATGAAATCATTGTCCAGGGTTGCTGTATCTCCCGTGAAGAGAGAACTTGCCGTCATTTCGGTTCTAGACTGCCCTTATGGGTGGGATCAATCTGCCTTGAAACATTTTTTTTTCTCTGTAAAAGGACAAGTGATAAAAAACTATTTATTGGGATTTACCGACCCAAATTTAGAGCATATACATGGGAAAGGAATCACATGAAGAAAGCTATAGCATTTTAGATCTTTAAAGTGTGTCCGCCTTGTGACAAAACCCCTATTTTGCTTTCCCCAGAGTCATTCTCCTACTCCGTTCAGACATTTCCTTAATATTTGATTCCCCTATTCTGCTACCATTCGAGGAGACTAAGTACCGAACACCTACCACCCCCCTGGCTCATTAAGTTCAAACAAACCACAAGAATTCAGTGCTCTCTTTGTGTGGCTGCCATTCGTAAAACCGAACGCCACATGTTGGAGAAAAGGGCACCTATCTTCTTGCATGAAAGCAGGCAGCACGACTTCCTCATCGAGTCATCGAGTGTCTGGAACTCTGAGGTGGCCATTCCACGACACCGGACACCGGTGAAACTATACGAGCGCCTGCTTCTGTTTGGGATGGGGAAGTTAATTAATTCAACTGTTTCCCTCTCCCCCGCCCCCCCCCCACAAAACAACCAAAATGAATTATGGTGAAAATTATTGTAGTGTGCAACTCCAGGTGGAGCCTATACACCTAATAAATATGTACCTTTACCAATAATACTTATTAACCGGATTGGTAAATTTACTGTATAAAGGATGGCACTGGATATGAAAATCATCCCATTCATGCAACAAAGCAGATATAAACAATGCCAGAACATAAAGCTATTTCATCAATTATCAGACATTTAGCATAGCATACACACTAGGCCCATCTGCAAGAAATTTAGTTTCTTGGTATCAAAATAGAGTTTGCATTGTTAAACAACTGCTAAGTATTACTAGAATAGCAAAAAATGAGTTATAAATTTGCCTGGAAATTATAGACATGTGAGCTTAACCTTTGTGGCTGGGAAAATAGATGAAAGGTTATTAAGGGATAAATGCTCAAGAATTCCTTGAGAAGAACATGGTTATCAGCAAAAAAAAAACAGCATGTTTTATGAAGCACAAACTAACGTGGTTGCATTCTACCAAGAAGTAAGCAGAAGTGTAGATCAGGGTGTTGCAGTGGATGTGATCTATTTGGAATTTGCCAAGGCATTTGATACAGTTCCACACAATAGATTAGTGTTCAAACTCAAGGAAATCGATCTAGATGAAAATGCTTGTTCTTGGGTAGAACATTGGCTTAAAAACAGAATACAAAGAGTTGTCGTTAATGGTAAATTTTCAAGCTGGACAGAGGTGGCAAGTGGTGTCCCTCAGGGGTCTGTTCTGGGACCCCTTCTATTTAACATGTTAATAAATGATCTTGAAGACAGCATTGAAAGTCATGTTCCAGTGTTTGCAGATGACACAAAACTTTGTAAAATAATACAATGTGAGCAAGATATTACTTTGCTGCAGAGGGATTTAGATAGACTGGAGGACTCAAATGGCAGATGAAATTTAATGTTGAAAAATGCAAAGTTATACACTTCGGCGTAAAGAATACACAAGCAACGTATACCCTTAATGGAAGCGAATTAGGGATAACAACACACGAAAAGGACTTGGGAAGTGTTATAGACAACAAACTATGCAACAATGTGCAATGTCAATCAGCAGTGGCCAAGGCCAGTAGGGTATTGTCATGCATGAAAAGGGCATTCATTCTCGGGACGAGAATATCATTTTGCCTCTTTATAAATCACTGGTAAGACCACACATTGAATATGCTGTGCAATTTTGGGCACCTGTTCTAAAGAAGAATATTATGGCACTAGAAAAAGTGCAGAGGCGGGCTTCAAAATTAATAAAAGGAATGGAACATATCAGCTATGAAGAAAGGTTAACAATTTTAAACCAATTAAGTTTAGAAAAACGTCGCCTGAGAGGGCATATGATAACATTATACAAATATATTTGAGGACAATACAAACCATTGTGTGGAAATCTATTCACAAACCAGACTTTACATAGGACACAAGGTCATGCATTTAGACTAGAAGAAAGAAGATTTTGTCTAATGCAAAGGAAAGGTTTTTTTTTTTTTTATACTGTAAGAACAATCAGGATGTGGAATTCTCGGCCTGAAGAAGTGGTTTTATCAGAGTCCATACAGATGTTCAAACAGCTACTAGATGCATACTTGCAAAAACAGAATATTCAAGGATATAATATTTCAATGTAGGGTAATAACTGCTTGATCCAAGGATAAATCTGACTGCCATTCTGGGGTCAAGAAGGATTTTTTTTCCTAGCTTGTTGCAAAATTGGAAGTGCTTCAAACTTTTTTTTTTTTGTTTGCCTTCTTTTGGATCAACAGCAAAAAACATATGTGATGAAGGCTTAACTTGATGGACGCAAGTCTCTTTTCAGCTATGTAACTATGTAATTTATCTAATAATTTTACATAATTAGGTCATTTTATTAATCACAATTTGCGGGACCTGCCTGACAACCCAGGCCGAAAATCCAGGGGATTTAATTTGATAGCACTATATTTAACCCTGTAACTTTCCAAGACACCATAAAATCTGTACATGGAGGGGTTACTGTTTTACTCGGAAGGCCTCGCTGAACACAAATATTAGTGTTTCAAAACAGTAAAACTTATTACAACGATGATATTGTCAATGAAAGTGATTTTTTTAAAAAAAATTCACACACAAATGGCACTTACACGGACGATATAATTGTTGTGATACATTTTACTGTTTTGAAACACTAATATTTGTGTTCAGCCAGGTCTCCTGAGTATAACAGTACCCCGTATGTACAGGTTTTATGGCGTTTTCAAAAGTTACAGAGTCAAATATAAGGCTTGTGTTTCAGTTTTTTTCACATTTAAATTATTTTTTAGTAGCCACTTAGTCACAAACACTGGCCAAAATTGGCGTTCAAATTATTATTTTTTTTTTTGCATTTTTCACACACAAACAAATATTACCACTAAATTTGGCCAGTGTTTGTGACCAAGTGGCAAATAAAAAGACTGGACATACCCCATTTGCAATACCTTGGGTTGTCTAATTTTGCAAATGGTATGCCATCATGGGGGTAATTCTCATTCCTGGGCTACCATATGGTCTCAAAGGCAACATAACCAATCTGGCGAATTTCAAAGTAAAAAAAAAAAAAAAAAAAACTTTAAAATGTAACATGCTATATTTGACCCTGTAACTTCCCACAACCCCATAAAATCTGTACATATGGGGTACTGTTTTACACGTGAGACAGCGCTGAATACAAATATGTGTATTTTATTGCAGTAAAAGCAAACAGTATTGTAACATTCACAGTTAGAATGTCACGTAGAACTAAATATTTTTTTTAATTGTTATTTTCTCCCATTTTTTTATATTTTATTCACATTAAATTATGTTGTATACCTAAATATTTGATGTTAAATGAAAGCCCTGTTTACCCTGAAATAAATTATATATAAGTGTGGGTGCACATAATATGAGAGAGGAGAATTACGCCTGAACAGACATATAGCGCAAATTCAAGTTTTTGTTTACGTTTTGTTTTGATCACAACGTGTATATTTGGCTCAGTCCTTAACGACGAGTGACAGACAAGGTCCGTCACTCAGGGGAAACCCTCAACAATGAGTGACGGACCTCGTCTGTCACCCGTTAAAATTAACCCCAGATCGCCGCAATCGCGGCGATCGCGGGGTTAATGGTGCTCCGGTCTGCCTTTGTATTAGAGGCAGACCGGGAGCACCGACTTGCGCTGTCCCAGCACATGTGCCCTCTCTGACAGCATGTCAGAGCGAGCACATGTGCTGTGTATACTTACCTTCCACCTCCCTGCACTTCCGGGTTCACTGTGAAATGCAGGGAGACGGATCTTCACTGATCCTGCCCCATGTAAAAAATAAATAAATAAAGTTAAATTAAAATCCCACCCCCCTTTACCTAGTTTAATGAAAAATTAACCCCTTCCCTGCCAATTGATCACCGACTACAGTGATCAATTGGCAGGGATTACATTTTACTATGATCTGTTACCGTATATACTAGAGTATAAGCCGAGTTTTTCAGCACATTTTTTGTGCTGAAAAACCCCAACTCGGCTTATACTCGAGTCATAGTCTGTATTATGGCAATTTGCATTGCCATAATACAGACCGGGGGAGAGTGGGGTGCTGGCAGAGCTGTACTTACCTTTCCTGCAGCTCCTGTCAGCTCCCTCCTCCTCCGCGCCGTCCGTTCAGCACCTCGGTCAGCTCCCAGTGTAAGTCTCGCGAGAGCCGCGGGGTCATAGTGCGGCTCTCGCGAAACTTACACTGGGAGCTGACAGAGGGAGCTGCACAGACCGCGCGGAGGAGGAGGGAGCTGACAGGAGCTGCAGGAAAGGTAAGTACAGCTCTGCCAGCCCCACGCTCCCCCCCCCCCACTGAACTACCAATGACACTGGATCACCAGGGAAGGAGCCCCCCTCCCTGCCATGTATCAAGCAGGGAGGGGGGACGAAAAAAAAATATAATTAAAAAAATAATAATAATAATAAATAATAATACAAAAAAAAAAAATAATATAAAAAAATAAAAAAAATAATAATTAAATAATAAATAATACTATAAAAAATAAGAATATAAAAATAAAAAAAATAATAATTAATAATATATTAAATGCCCACCCCCACCCCCACCAACACATACACAAACACACACTGCATCACACACACTCACACTTCATTCATATACACACACTGCACTCACACACACACTGCACTCACACACACACACACTGCACTCACACACACACACACTGCACTCACACACACACACACTGCACTCACACACACACACACTGCACTCACACACACACACACTGCACTCACACACACACACACTGCACTCACACACACACACTGCACTCACACACACACACTGCACTCACACACACACACTGCACTCACACACACACTGCACTCACACACACACTGCACTCACACACACACTGCACTCACACACACACTGCACTCACACACACACTGCACTCACACACACACTGCACTCACACACACACTGCACTCATTATATATACACACACTGGAAATAAATATTCAATTAATATATACGCACACACACTGCACTCATACACACACGCACTGCACTCATACGCGCACACTGCATTCATTATATACACACACTGTAAATAAATATTCAATTAATATAGTTTTTTTAGGATCTAATTTTATTTAGAAATTTACCAGTAGCTGCTGCATTTCCCACCCTAGTCTTATACTCGAGTCAATAAGTTTTCCCAGTTTTTTGGGGTAAAATTAGGGGCCTCGGCTTATATTCGGGTCGGCTTATACTCGAGTATATACGGTAACCCCTTCCCTGCCAGTCGATCACTGCCTACAGTGATCAAAATACAGATCACAGTATTATACTGCAATCTAATTTTTTTTAAACCCCTGACGATTAACTTCTATTTATTTTTTTACCCTCAGGGGTTCAATTTATTTAATTAACGAATTTAAATATTGTATAATTAAATATTTTGCTAGCTGGGGTGGGTGGGAGTTATGGGAAAATGGGGAATGTACTGTTAGTGCTGCTTACTGCTAGTTAGGGGTTAACGGTAAAAAAAAAGCTTAGAAAAATGTTAAATCTGTAAAAAAGTTTTAAGAAAGTTTAGGAAACTTAAAAAAAATAATAAGCAAACAAAAGTTTAAAAAATAGTTTTAAAAAGTAAAAAAAGTTTTAAAAAGTAAAAAAATACATTTAAAAACGCTCATTACCACTATACCTGGAACAAACTAGAGAAAGAATTATCCCACGCCAAGGTTCAAAATATGCCTTTTATATTACCCCAGGGTGTATTCTTCAATAAATAGTATGTGTTTGTGGGGAAGTTTCAATAACCAACCATCTAAACTACTCCAAATTGGAACATGGACACAGCGTAAAACTTCAAAGTTAGAAAAAAACTGAATGGCTGCGTCTCAAATGTGCCCCTTCAACATCCACATATATACCTGGCAAAGGTACATACGGGGGTATTGCTGTACTCAGACGACATAGCTGAGCAACATATGAAGTATTATACAGTGGTAGCACACATAAGGTTTGCAAAATATACTGTGCAAACTCACTTTGTGTGTCAAAAAGGCAGAAAAAACGCTTATTACCACTACACCTGGTACAAGCTAGCGGAAAAATGATCCCACGCTAAGGTTCAAAATATGCCTTTTGAAATACCCTGGCATGTTTTCTTTAAAAAATGGTAGGCCTTTATGGGGTAGTTTGAATTTAAAACCTGTGAAGATGCTTGGAAATTGCACATAGGCCCAGCGTCAAAATTCAAAGTTCGGTAAAAACGGATATGGCTTGGTCTCCTATATGGCACTGTAGCTTCACAAAATAGTGCCAAAGACATTCATTGGGGATGTAATTTTACTCAGAAGACTTAGCTGAGCATAATTTGGGGGTTTTGAACTTAGTGGCACATCCGAAATATACAAAATGCCCAGCAAAAATGCAATCTGTATGTAAAAAAATGCCCAAAATTATTTACCACATACTTTGGCATATGTTGGTGAAAAAATGGGGGCATGTTAAGGCACAATATGCACCAAATGAGATACCCTGGAGTGTCTACTTTTACAAATGGTAGGCCATTGTGGTTTTTTTTTTTTTGAACAGTCAAACTACTATAATACCTGTGGCGAAACCAGCTTCGCCACTGTGAACTGGAGAGGCCTGGTTGCTAGCCTCCTGCCCTGCGACTACGGCCCCTGGACATATTGCTCTATAAAAACTATATTTGGGCATGTAATGATTTATATTGCTGCTACCGGCCCTTTAAAATCATCTATGAACAGATTGGGACTTTTGGGACTACTGTCCCTTTAAGACTGTGAAGCATATTCTAGTGCACTGCCTGTAATATTGTATATGTATTCATGTGTTAAGTTTAACCTGGGTGATATGTATGCAGCATTCATCTGATTGTTCGGTAGAATCACTCCATTCATTATATTGAGTGAAACTACCGAACAACCAGACCACCCAGGACTAAGTGTGCCTCCAATTACAGTTTGCAACAATGTTGCAAACGGGTAATTGGCAATCAGTGTAGTGTGGTCTTTGTCCTCTGGGTGGCCGCCATTCGGGAAACAAACACGTGGCGGCGGCCATCTTAAACTACCGAACAGCGGTGTTTTGCCGTCGAGTGTCTGGAACTAAAATCGGACACTTGACTAGGCAAACACCGCTGAGACCTCCATACTTCCAGAAATTCGTATAGAAACTACCGAATGACCCGCCGTTCGGTAGAAAGAACCCCACAAACAAGGGAATTCATTCAAACCCTCTCCAGGCTCTATAACACAGGCAATTCGTCTGTTTTCATTCCCTTGTTTGTGACCGACCGCAGGGCCAAAATGCATGGAACTGTTTTCGGATACTTTACCCATGCGGTCGGTCAAATCTTTGGAACCTCATATCTCCCGAACCATTCATCCGAATGACCTGATTCTTGGATATGTTGTCCCCCTGAATAAGGGCTATCAGGGGATACCTGTTTTGGAGGTGTAGCATGTGTATTTGGGGTACATCCAGGAATTGGGGAAAAGGGTGTACGGTATAATTATGTTAAGTGCTAATCTAAGGGGAGGAAATGTGTGGGAGGTACATCCATGTGATTGGTTAAATTCATCCTCCCCCTGGGAGTGTCCTGTATGTACTTGTTTGTAATAAAAGCCAGACTGGGTGTCCCAGTCCAGAGTTCCTGCTTAACCCTCAAAATGAAGTGTCGTCTCGTTCTTGGGGGGGATTGGATTGTAAGCTGACTGCCAAGAGTGTAAGCCGATTGTATGCTTTTCTTGTTCAGCTGTTCCAGTTCGGAGTGTATTTCGTATCCAGCTCGTGAGTTCTGATGTTCTGCAGTAGCTGTGCCTGTCTATGGAAAAGGGGATTATCGCCTAAACTGGGTTTTATCCTCTTGTAAGTGAAACGGTCCGTTACAATACCCCAAATGAAAGCATAGGCTCATTAAATCAGTCTCTCAAAATTCGACTGTGAATACTGAAAAGGACAGGTCTCCTATATGGCACTGTAGCTTCACAAAATAGTGCCAAAGACATACAATGGGGGTGTCATTTTACTCAGCAGATGTAACTGAACACAAAATAAAAACTTTGTACAGGAATAGCACACACGAACTATACAAAATACACATCAGAAGTTCTTTGATATATGTGCGTGTGCCAAAACCCCCCAAAAAACACAATTTTACTCCAATATTTAGCAGAGGTTGGCGGTGAAATGGCTACGTAGAAAGTGTCAAAACAACCTTCGGTAAATAGCCTGTGGTGTCTACTATATATAAATATATACTTTTGTGTGGCAATTTTGTTTTGTTTTATGGCTATTAAGCTTACACGACAAACATACCAAATTCTAAAATTGCTCCACATTTAAAGTGTATTTTACTCCTTGTGCTTTGTGACTTGTAACTAGCAAAAAAAAACTTAAAATCCCAGACACATTATATATTCTGTAAATCAGAACAACTAAATAAATGTATTCTTAATTACTTTCCTTAACCTGCACTAATTGTGCACACATTATTATTGCAAAAACTGTAAAAAAACAACTTTTTTCATTTTTTTTTCATTTTTTCTGTATTTTTTTTATAATAAATAAGCGTTTATGTAAATATATGTTACATCAAATTAAAGCCCTGTCATTTAAAAAACGGTATATAATATGTGTTGGTGCAATAAATTAGTAAAATGTAAATTGCAGTTGAACGCAAACAGCAAAAAATGCCGTTGTCATTAAGTGAAAGACAAGCTTCTGAAGCTTGTCCTTAAGGGGTTAATGTAAGCGAATAAGGAATAACAACACACAAGAAGGACTTGAGAATTGTTATAGACAAACTATGCAATAATGTGCAATGTCTATCAGCAGTGGCTAAGGCCAGTAAGGCCATGCATGAAAAAAGGGCATTCATTCTGAGGATGAGAATATAATTTTCCCCTTTTTTTTTATAAATCACTGGTAAGACCACATATTGAATATGCTGTGCAATTTTGGGCACCTGTTCTAAAGAAGGATATTATGGCATAAGAAAAAGTGCAGAGGTGGGCTACAAAATTAATAAAAGGAATGGAACATATCAGCTATGAAGAAAGGTTAACAAATGTAAACCTATTTAGTATAAAAAAACGTCGCCTGAGAGGGGATATGATAACATTATACAAATCTATTCGGGGCCAATGCAAACCATTGAGTGGAAATCTATTCACAAACCGGACTTTACATAGGACACAAGGTCATGTGTTTAGACAGGAAGAAAGAAGATTTCATCTAAGGCAAAGTTTTGTGTTTTTTTTTTACTGTAAGAACAATCAGGATGTGGACTTCTCAGCCTGAAGAAGTGGTTTTATCAGAGTCCATACAGATGTTCAAACCGCAACTAGATGCATACTTGCAAAAACAGAATATTCAAGGATATAATCTTTCAATGTAGGGTAATAACTGCTTGATCCAAAGATAGATCTGACGGCCATTCTGGGGTCAAGAAGGATTTTTTTTCCTAGTTTGTTGCAAAATTAGAAGTCCCTCAAACTGTTTTTTTTTGCATTCTTATGGATCAACAGCAATAAGCAAATGTGAGGAAAGCTCAACTTGATGGATGCAAGTCTCTTTTCAGCTACGTAAGTATGTAACTGGAAATTTTTGGTTTAACCAAATGCTTTAAAATTATAAAGAGAAAAATGAGAAAACAGTCAAATACTAGGTACACTTAAAAATTATTCTTACCAAATAAGTTATTGCTTATGTGTAACTCATTTTCCGATAAATTCAACATTCTTTAGATTTATCACAATTTAAACTATACAAACATTGGTGAAAATAACTTACCAGGCAATGTACAATGCAGACGTTTTTCTGATCTTGTTTCAACCAAATGTGCATATTTTTGCAGATGCTGTACAAGTTCATTAGATTGGGAGCACGCCTTCCTTGCCAGCCGCACTCTGACACCTGCATTATGAAAAGCACCAATGCAATTATTTTACATTTCAAAGACAACTTCAAGGCTGGCTTATACTCCGCTTTGGATGTGCTTATCATCTGATAAGAAATTGAGAAGCGGATGCACATTTATGAACAAAGTATTTTATACAAGCAATAAAATATATAAGTCTTAACATTTTAGATAGCAAAAAAAGTCAGTATTTAAGCGACCAGCCAAAACTAAAATTTACTTCACACCACCTAATAGCCTGTACAATAATTTATTTATATTTAACAGTACACAGAGATACACATTGTATATATTACACACACACACACACATATATACATATATATATATATATACATATATATATACATATATACATATATATATATATACATATATATATATACATATACATATATATATATATATATATACACATATATATATATATACATATATATATACATATATATATACATATATATATACATATATATACATATATATATATACATACATATATATACATATATATATATATATACATATATATACATATATATATACATATATATATATACATATACATATATATATATACATATACATATATATATATACATATATATATATATATATATATATATATATATATATATATATATATATTTATATATTTGTGTACGGCACATTTAGAGGAACGTATGGTTATGATATCATGTAAATTAAAGGGACACTACAGTCACCAGAACAACTACAGCTTATTGAATTTGTTCTGGTGAGTAGAATCATTAAGGCTTTTTGCTGTAAACACTGTCTTTTCAGAGAAAATGCAGTGTTTACATTACAGCCTAGTGATAACTTCACTGGCCACTCCTCAGATAGTTGTTAGAGATCCTTCCTGGGTCATGGCTGCCTAAAATCCATCCACATATTCAATGTATCCACCCTCTGATCTGCCTCTTTGTCAGTCTCAGTCAGTCCTGTGGGGAAGTACTGTGATTAGATCAGGCTACCACTTCTGATGATGTCAGCAGACTGCTTGTTTTTCTGAGGCAAACAGCATGCAGATTTACAGCTTCAGGCTTGAATACAGTAAGATTTTGCTATATTTATGGAGACATGAGGGGCCTAGGGGGGCTAGATGGTGGTTTTAACACTATAGGGTCTGGAATTTTGCCTTAGGGCACTAAACTAGTAAACTGGGTTACTTCATATCCACACGGATACCATATCAACTAAGTTATCTGCCTCACACCCATAGCATGTCTAACGCTTCCATACAAGGAGATGACCTGTCGGTTACCAGCACCCGACAAGACCAGGCTCACAGACAAGGCAAACCGTACTGGCCAGCCCAGTGTCCAGCTATAGATCCTGGACAATACCTAAAATTACTGACGAACTCAAAAAGAAAAATATTCCCTAATATAAAAATGGTGCCGAGACCAAACTGTCATATATATGTACAATTGTGTCAAAACTGTACTTGCATATGCCGTTGTGGCAGTGTAAGATGCATTGTTATCACTTGCACAACGAAAAATAAAGAATAAAAAAAAATAAAAATAAAAAAATATTCCCTTCCCGGCCACAGCCAGGAAAGCCAAACTTTGCCTATTAAATTCAAATGAGGATAATGAAAGACCCGGCCTTAGTACTGAATACAATAGTCAAAATAGTCTGTCAGAACTGCACAACATGATGGCCTCCCTAGTGTCTTCTGTAGCCACAATAAAGAACAGGTTGGATAATTTGGAATCAAATAACAGATCAACCATTCCGGAGACTACAGTACCTATAGTCAAGCCAGAGCCGAACGCAGGAGGTAACGCTAACCTTCTACCCGCTAAAAGTACCAATATAATCAAGCCAATACATCTAATTCCACAAAACATTAAAAGACATTATTCTGGCTTCTCTACTCATAGCTTTTCAAGACGTAACTGATAACCGATCTTACACGTTCGATGACTTGTCAGTAGTTAAGAAATCTAGAGACCCCAGACTGAACAGAAATGAAATATCCCTGAATTTGTCCTGGCTTTCGGCCTTTTCAGAGATGTAATTTGTTCTGCTTTTCCCCTCAGTAGAGAGGAACTTGATTTATATTCATATAAGTTAATAGACTTAGAGTATAAATATGGAGGCTATGCCTTTTATGACTACCACGAGTCCTTTGCATCTCGATCTGCTGCGTCACTGGCCCAATATAATACACCTACCGACTGGGGTCAGTTAGACACAGAATAATTTTGTACACATTTTCTCAAAACACCTTCATGCGCAATATGTTCCTCAGCAGCTCATACTGTTAACTTGTGTCCCAGCAACGTAGCAATCCCCTCCACTAGCAATGCAAACCCTGAGTTTCAACCCAACATGGCCCAAAGAAAATTGGGAGTAAAACTAGGCAGGCCGATCGGTTTTTTTTTGGCAAGGTTCAAGTCTGTAACAACTTCAATGCTGGAGGTTGTAGTTACAGTGCTTGCAGACTCCTTCATGTGTGCTCACTTTGTTACAGAGCACATGCTAAAACAACGTGCCCAACAGATTGTACCCTAAAAGATCGTCTACACCAATAAGCATACCTAATTTGCAACGTTACCTGTCTAATTATCCTTCTTTAGATCTGGTAGAATTTCTCACATCTGGTTTCTCTAATGTGTTTCATACAGGTTTCGTTGCACTCCCCACAGGAATTCTGGAATGCCCCAACCTACAGTCAGCACTCACTGACCCTAGTAGTCTACAGGAACTCCTCTATAAAGAAATTGACAGTTTCATGATTGGGCCATTTACAACCCCACCTTTCACCTCCTGGAGAACGAACCCTTTGGGCATAGGCGACAGGGAAGTTGAATAATAAAAAAATAAAATAAAAAAAAGACTCATCATTGATTTTTCAGCACCTCACTCTTCCACGACACCTTGCTTAAATGCACTGATACCATCCGAGGATTCCTCTTTACAATACGCAAGAATAGACAATGTCATACAAGCTATCAGATAAAACAGACATCACAAAATTCATCAATCACTCTGGCACCTGCATGGCTTTAAGTGGGAAGACAAGTACTATTTCGCTGGGAAAACAAGGTGCTGGCTGCACTCACCTGAAAATGCCTAAGTGGGGTGCTGCTGGGGGCCACTAAGTACAGTAAAAATGAAAATCCAGTGCACTCCCTTATCTACTAAACAGCCTAATCTAGGCAAAAAACAACGGAGGTTTAGTTGCATTATATGATCATATGTTGCATAAGTCTGCCACAACGTCAATGTACCCCATCTTTGGCAGGTCCTACTCTGGACAACCACCTACTAAATGAGCTACTCACTATGGAAATCCCCCATTATTTTTTGCCTAGATTTTAATAAAACTAGCCCCCTTCCCAGAAGGGGTGATCGGAAAAAGAGGCTCCTACTGCGGGAGCTATACTGGATTAGAACATTGCAAACTGTTCATCTTGATGGATTGAACAAGAAATATTAATTGTCTGCTTTCTTATGAGCTTATTCTGTATGGAGATTACATTTGTGACGAGACCAATCTCGCCACATTGCATTGGAGGAGCCTGGTTGCCCGCCTGCTGCCTTTGGATTATGGACCGGCAGTTAAACAATTAATTTTACTGTGCAGAAAGGTTTATTCCTTCCTTTCTGCACAGCCGTTTGGTAGATTCTATCAAGAACCGAACGGCGGAGCATTTGGGACTTTGAATTCATATCCCAATCTATGTGGAAGTACCCAGATAGCCTGCCATGGAGCCTGTTCGTGGAATTAAAGACTTTGGCTCCATGGCGATTAAACTGTATTTGTGTGGTCTGAGTGTCATTCACCTAATAATGTGCACTCAGACCTGAGCTATCTGGGGATATAT